>NW_025767699.1:155000-342500 GCF_003918875.1 Haliotis rubra
TTCGGGTAGGAGAGCGTAGTGTTTTATTCAACGTTTAACAATATTTGAGATCCGGATTCGTGAATAGACAGACGATTAAAATTAGTATCAAGGTGTGTCTTTTGATGTCACGATGTTGATGTTGGTCACTCAGAAATATACAAAGTGTTATTGGCAAATTCAAAGGCCCTGTCATGGTTTATAATATGCAGCTATCCGCATAAAACTCAGAAAATGCTACGCGGATATTATCTCCGTGCGTAGGCTCTGTGTCGTGATACAGAACAATCCCATATTCATTCGCAGCAGACTTGCATGACCAGTCCGGTATTTCATGCTGAGCAAGTGGTTAGAGGGTGGCGCTCCCCAGTCCACACCCGACCTAGCACACACGTCAGTCAGCTTCCTATAAAGACTCGAGCAATCATCAGATCAGAGACCCGTGAAGGTCAGGGTTAGAATATTGATCTTCAGTAACGTATGCTTGTCGTAAGAGGCGACTAACGGGATCGGGTGGTCAGGCTCGCTGACTTGGTTGACACATGTCATCGTATCCCAATTGCGCAGATCGATGCTAATACTGTTGATCACTGGAATGTCTGGTCCAGACCCGATTATTTACAGACCGCCGCCATATAGCTGGAATATTGCAGAGTGCGGCGTAAAACTGAACTCACTCACTCAGATCAGACCAAAGCAGCTGACGTAGACGTTACCACTACCTCTGACAAGACACATGAGCACATCATCCCTGACGTTGTCGTAAGCTCTAGAAATGATCGTGTGAATGAGCCACACATATCGGAGGGACCAACCTGCCCTGTAACTCCTCTTGGTCAACATCCCATAGGGCATCATGTTTTTTATGTGTTTCACGTAGCCATCGAATTCTCAACATGGGTCGGTCGGTCGGGGCAAAAACAAAACCTTAATAAAGACAAAATTATCTGAATAATGTTTTTGATTTTCATTTATTGTAATTCCTATTACAATATATCGCGTTCTTTGGACTTGGCGTGGCAGCGACCGCTAAAAGCGGCGTAAAACTAAACTCACTCACTCACATGTAAAGCAGAAGACTCAAAGATGAGAACAGTGAATATGCTGCACGATTAAAACTACAAACTAATGTCCCAGTGAATACATGACACGTTTTTATAGATAACAACTTCTTTTTATTCTATACACTATATTTCAGAGCTAATTCTTGCTCCTTCATCAGAAGAAACTCTAAAATATCGTGTAAAGAATGAAAAGATTTTTTATTTTTTTATTTTTTTTAATACCATTTCATAAATGCATATATAAGGCAGACATGATATATGGACAATAAACATTTCAGTGATCAATAATTCGGTCATGTTATTCAGGTCATGGATAAGCGTAATTGATACGTACAAGTTTTAACAGATTACTTCATTTATACTATATAAGAATGAAAAGAAGTTGTTATCCATAAAAAGGTATCATGCATTCATGTTCGCATAACCTTTTAAATGCCTTTCAAGAACTTATATCCCAGTGTGTCTAGGAGCACAGATGCGTTAGGGATGCGAGATACATCGCTGCTGGTTACACACATATCTAATGCAAATAATCTGACGTTTACCACTGAGAAGCTTTTATTAGGCGTGATCACTTTCAAATGAACATAACCTGTGAAGAACCCGGTTAGGATTTGTCTTCATAACCCATACTTGTCGTAAGAGGCGACTAACGGGGTTTGGTGGTCAGGCTCGCTGACTTGGTTGACACATGTCATCGGTTCCCAAGTGTGTAGATCGATGCTCAATGATGTTGATCACTGGATTGTCTGGTCCTAACTCTATTATTTACAGACCGCCTTCGTATAGCTGGAATATTGCTGGAATATTGCTGAGTGCGGCGTAAAACAACAAACAAACAAAGCAAAACTAATCATGATGTCGATCACTGTATTGTCTGGTCCAGACTCGATTATTTCCAGACCGCTGACATATAGCTGGAATATTGCTGGAATATTGCTGAGTGCGGCGTAAAACAACAAACAAACAAAACAAAACACAAATCCAATCAGCACTCCGTCAGCAACAAGAAGATTGTGAGGCTGTGCAAGTGCTGAAGAAATCTTCGTTACCCTTTTATTCCACGACATCCAAATGAAGTCATTCGAGAATCAGAATCAGAAATGTGGAAACGTTTTCTGCCAAATGTAAATGGTTCCCTTGACAACCATTATTTCCGATGCTGACAAGGACACATGCTACCTGACGTCATGGTCAGGTGTGGGCAGCATGTGTAAGTTTCAAAGAATGAAGCTGAACATTCCATGAATAAACTGACGCACAAAAGAAAGTACACACCCGGTGGTTTTGGATTACTTTCCAAAGAGCGGCGTAAATGCTTTGAAAAGAGTTTTTACAGTGATATATAAGTCACAGACTTTCCTGTTATGTTGCCAAAACACCACAGATATCGTGCCCAATTGCGAAGTTGCCAGTCAAAATCACAACACTTTTCAAATAATCCCAAAACACCAGGTGTGTAGTTTCTTTTGTATGTCAGTTTAGTTTCTGCTGAAACATGTATGGAAGATATATATAATTAGTGTCATGGATTAGCTTGTTAAGTAAAGAAGATCATAACAAATTTACCAGCTGTACTTTTGGAATGACTAATGTCCACAAGTTATGGTTAGAGAATCATTGATTCAATTTTAGGTGGCCTCTTTACCCGGCGGTGGGGTAGCCCAGTGGTTATAGGGTTCGCTCGACTCGCCGAAGGCTTGGGTTCGATTCCACACTTTGGTGTAATGTGTTTCAGGTGTGCCCCGCCGTGAAATTGTTGGAATATTGCTAAAAGCTGTTTACAATCCGACTCGGTGACTAAAGTTCTTTTCCTGTAATATGCGTCACCTGTTACACCTCGTGCTATTGTAGTATTGAAACTGGAGGGTATTGTTGTAGCTTGGCAAGTTAAATAATGATTGTGCAGTTGTATTATATCTAAACCCATGAGAGTCATAGAACTTTGTACGTGATGTAAATAAGACTTGTAAATTCTCCGTTTGCATCATCCTTCGTGTTGGGTAGATTGTTGTACTATACTTCAGGGCCCCGTTCCTCAAAGCGATCGTAGCGCTACGACTGTCGTAAGTCTATGTTAAAGTATGGGAGTTATGATCACCTTAGCGCTACGATCGCTTTGAGGAACGGGACCCAGGACAATAACGTGTGTTTTATCACAAAGTAACACCAACCCAAAGCAAAATATACATTGTGAATTCTATTTGAAATTATATGCAGTGTTCCTTTTGTTTGTGTTCAGATACATGGAGCCTTTTTGCTCCAATGCTGTACTGAATGCTTAGCCCGTGCATGTAACATAATTCTATCCTTTATAGAATCAAGTCGAGATAAGGTGCAGTCGAAGGACCCCAGTCTGTTATTTATAGCTGTTCTTTAGAAATTATCAGTTAAACTATGAATTATTACCTTAGGGACTTGTGCAAGTCTAAGATACATGCAACACACAGTCTATTGATGTCGGAGTTATTGAATGTTGGATCAGATGAACCAGACACGACTCTTCTACAGTGACATACTGATATGAATACTTGAACGTGACCTCGGTCTACCTGGGTATTTTCTATTAAACTGTTGTTAACAGTGGCGTTAAACCCAACACATTTACTCACTCACTCATCATTGAGTGAGTGAGTATGGTTTTACGCCGCTTTTATCAATATACCAGCAATATCACGTCGGGGGACACCAGAAATGGGCTTCACACATTGTACCCATATGTGTGGAATAGAACCCGGGTCTTCGGCGTGACGAGTGAACGCTTTAACCACTAGGCTACCCCACCGCCCCGTATCGCTCACTGAAATAAAACGGGGGTGAGGTGAGGTGAATGGGGTTTAACGTTGTACGTGCATGCGTGTGGATGGCTGCTTGTAGTAGCCCAGACTTAAGCTGGTTTTATAGTGCTAGCTCACTGAGATACCACAGTGAAGCATGAATACCCCGCTCAGACACATTATACTGACTCCGAGGCGACCAGTCCTTGTTGTACCCATTAATGCCGAGCGCCTGGCAGGGACCAACAAGTACCATATTTTAAAATCTTTTGGTTTGGTGCAACCGGAGATCGAACCCGCGACCTTCCGCTGTCCGGGCGGATGAAATAGAACGGAGCAACATTAGCATCATTCATCGATATAGGTGTATAACGTTCATGACAAAACAGTTAAAAATGGAAATGACAGTGAGGTGAATTCTGTGTATTTTCTGATCTGGCAGCTAACTCATTTGTCTTAGTAGAGGTTTTTTAATATTTGGAAACATACATGTCGAATACTTTACTGAGGACGCCTTTACTGGAACTCAAACCTACAGCTCTGCTCCGAACCCCACCCATCTCATTCATTATAGGAACACTTCAACTTTAACTAAACAATGCCTAATCATTAAAGAAAACATTTGACACGGAGTTCCGTGACTCGTTTCCGTGTTAAACAAACCCTGGGCACGAGTTCCGTCTCAGAATAAAAACAGTCATATTACGTCAGCGGAAACTGCGTCTGTTCCTGATTGTTTCCGAGTTTGCATTCCTATCAAGTTAGTTGGTTTTCCATTGGTTGGTTGAGTGAGTGAGTTAAAATGATTTTTTCCGCGTTTGCATTCTTGGGGTTTGTTGGTTTTTCCAGTGAGTGAGTGAGTGAGTGAGTGACTTAAAATGATTGTTTCGACGTTTGTAGGGTTAGTTGGTTTTCCACTGAGTGAGTGAGTGAGTTAAAATGACCAAACAAATAAAAGAGTTTGATGTTACTTTACCTGTTTATATAATAACGTCACAGTCTAATGACGTTGAAAAACTGAATTGTTTTACGCAACCATTCATACTGTTTAATTGTTTGAAACATTGCTGAAAAAATACTTTGCAGGATTTACACAGTTACTTCGCTCGATGTCATGGAAATGGTGCGTGGTGACAATAATTGCAATCGGTTTTAGAAAATATATTGTTTTTCTTAAATCAGATGTCGCATAAATATTCCGTCTGCAACAAAAGTCTTTAATGCAACACAAAAACTCGTCTTCCACATACTGAACGTTCTAGGTTTATATTACTTGGAAACAAAAAACATTTCGCTTGAGAATTTCAAAATTTATCTCTGAATAAGTCAAGCATATTTCCATCTGTAATGAACTTGAAATCCTTCCATGACAAGAGGCGGGTTGTCCTTTGAGTGTCTTTAAGGCTACAGCAGGAAACTATTATTCTGACAGATGAAAAGACCATAGTGACAATAACCCTTTGTCCTGTATGGTGATGGATGACGTGTCTGGGGTATGTGCATGCCTGCTCCCACGCATTCACGCATAGAGAAACCTATACACATGGAAAAATGTGTCGCAACACCTATGATTATTAACTCCCACATGGCCATTTATATTCATATCGTAATTACGTTTGCTGCATGATCAGTTTGATCATTCGGGCACACCATGCATTGGTTTTTGATGTGCTTGGATCAAGGTGGGCTTCACTTGCAAATGTACACGTCACAGAGGCCCAGATAAGCTGTGTATCCGGGTAAAATATGCATAGAAAATTCCCAATTACGCATTGAAAAATAATGCGTACCAATTACGCATTTAAATTGTTAGATCGCAAAGAGTTTAAAACAAATGCGTACGGAATATGCTTATAAAAAACGCTTGCGTAATGAAAAAGACATCGATTGCCAACAAGTTGTACTGTTAGTATGGGACAAGTGTTGTACTGTCAGTATAGGATGACTGCTTTTTATGAAACCATTTCCTTTATATTTAAGTTGGTTTTGATTAGGTATGACATAAGGCAGAACACACCTGCTTAGTGAACTTACTCAATGACACAATACTTAGGTGTGTAAAATGACTGAAATACGTACATATTTGAAAGCAGTGGGTAACGGAAAATGAAATACCCACTCAACATTCATAATACCCAATCCAATAAAATACAGTGGGTACAGTACCCACATGAGCTAAATCTTATCTGGAGCTCTGGTCAGTTACGTCATTAAGCGAATTTCAAGTTTCAGTAAACTGTTATTTCAGCTTGATGACTTAGAAGATTATTTCGTGTTGGTAACAAATATGGCGCCTCCTCAACTGAAAACTGTTGAGAGTTGACAGTTGTGTATGCTGAATGTCGGCATGTCAGTAAAGGCTGTTGTAGCTCATGTTGGTTGTCATCCATTGACTACCAGCTAATTGGGTAGGATTAAGGACCGTAAGCGTTCACATCAACCAAGAGTTACAAATCCTAGGGAGGATGCAGTCCTCCTCAGAATCAAGACTTCATCCGTTAATGTCAAGTGGTGTTTTAAGAGAGAGGCTTCCACGTCGTCGTTTGTCCAACAGAGCGGTCCAAAATTGCCAACAATCGGCTGTTTATAGAGCCAGACGACCTATCAGACGTTCGTTGCTGTCCCCAGAGTTGACATTTTAGACAGAGTTGTTGTGCCACATTCAGATGACCATCCTCTGAACATAATGCCAGTCTTCATGGACGAATGACTACGTCAAAATCAACGCCTGATACAGTCAGTGAGGACCAGATTCAGTGTTGTTAATGGAGTTGGCGCATGTTACATCAAATATTGACATTGTACTCGATTATTGATACTTAAGTAATTTCTTCAGAATTGTATGCCAGAATCTTAATAAAAGACTTCTTTATGTCAAACGACAATATTTATCAGCACTACAAAATCAGTCATGTTTCCTCTCTCTGAATAAACGCGTTCTTTTGCCTGTAGGTCTGTCAAGTAATGATTCCCCGAGGGCCGCCATTTCTGGTGTCCCCTGTCGTGATGTTGCTGGAATATTGCTAAAAGCGGCGTAAAACCAAACTCGCTCACTCCTTGAAGGCCAGTTTTTCAAGATAGTTATTTAAACTGAGGCTTGGAATAAGAAAAGTTCCTTTGCTATGGTTTAAAGGTATCATATTCATACTATAAAAAGTTGGATGTTGCAATACATTTCCCCATGAGTATATGTGTACTTTACTGACAACAGTAAACTAACGATTACCATTACCATGTGCTCTGGCTTGTTGTATGAGATTGCTGCTGGACGTATATCGTCGAATCTCATCACTAAACTCTCCCTTTGGGACAGTCATTCATATTATTAAAACATATTGTTGAAGACTTTTCTTGAAACTTATTGGCAATGAAATATTATCTCTCAAATGGATTTTCTCCTTTGGTTCATTGTTATTTAATTCAGAAAAGAGACTGTGTGAATGTGACATTGTGATTGAAGAGAGGTAGAGTGTGAGACTGGAAGACTGAGAAAGGCGTGATGGTGTCGTTGGTGGCAACACTGGCGCAGATATACCTCTGGTCGATGGTTTGAGTTTAACGGTACCCTGCATCACGTCATACTCGATCACCTGAGGGCAGCCTAGTGGTTAAAGCGTCCGATCGTCTCGCCAAAGACCCGTGTTACGATGTAAATTGTAATAAAAAGTAAATTGTAATCCTTGCAGCAAATTGTAATAACCATTGACGTAAATTGTAATAAAAACGTAAAATGTAATAAAAAGTGACGTAAATGGTAAGACGCAAATTGCAATAAAAATTGACGTAAATTGTAATAATTTTAGTTGCGGTAATATGTGACAAATATTTACGTAAATTGTAATAACAGTTTTAATCACTCGTAAATACGCGTGTGTTCGTTTTTCGTTGCATTTCATACATCATATAAACTTGTTAGGGCGACAACTCAACAAAGAAATGATGGGTTTTGTTCAAATTTGGAACCAAGGTGTATTGGCGAGATTCACCGACACCAATTGAATTTAGTGACCTTGAGATAACTTGTCACAGCAAAAATCTCAGGGTTTTGCTAATATAAAAATTGTTAGCGCGATAACTCAAGAAAGAATTGACAAATTTTGCTTACCTTTTGATAACCTGTCAGCAAGGACAGTATAACGACAAGATTATCACACATTAATAAAAACTAGTCTGAGTTCAGTGTAAAATGCTAAAACATTTCAAAACAACACAATATAAAATTGGGCTATAGATCGGCAGCAACTGAAGGTAGATCACCATGCTAAGCACCAAAGGGACTTACGTTACTTTTGCTACCTGCATGGTTCCTATGTGGATTTATATCATCACCTTGGCTGTTGGCGAATTTTGGCAAAGCCATAAATTAAAACTACAAACATTCTACGATTAAAACTCTGGCAATGATTAAGAAACATTGAATGATGTGGTCTTAAGTGCCCTCTTCGGAGGGCAATATTTTTCGCTACTTCAACCCCTCCGAGGGTACAGCCACTAACAATCATAGTGATGTATTCATTCGACCAAATTTAAAAAGAACGTATTAATTACAATACATGATCGATCAGAGTTGAGAGAGAATGGTTGTTACATGAAGTCACTAGCCATTGCCGTTCTTTGCTGCTCCCTCTGATGACTTAACCACACGTATTGTTATATCAGGTGCATATTTAAAAATGCTTATCTAAAGGAAATATATATCTGCTCTCTTTGACTGTACTATAGTAATATTTCAGTTACACTATGTATATCAAAAGTTTATAACTTTCCAAGGTTCATGTTCAATGTCGTGCTTTGAACCCTGTCCCTTTGTTTATGTACAGTAAATTTACAGTTTGCACCATTCTCATGCAATTTATACTGTTAATCTCAATCTGAATACTTGTCACCCACGTCCTCATATCTTAGACGTAGACTGTGGGAGACAAGCAGTGGGGGTAAACCTTGTTTGTTGTCAGTAACCTGGACATTCTGTGGCTAGTTCCAAGGCGACAAGATTTTCGGGAGGGTGGACGGTGTCATACTGATTTTGTGGCTGACACTTCTACTGCTGCTGAGAGATTCTACACGATAGGCCCTGTTATTACTTTGGGCCAAGGACGAAGTTTGTTGCGTGTCCCACTGGTGGGGCTGGGTGACCTCGACTTTGTTAACTGCTGAACATTAGAGATAAATAGACTGCATTTCTAAGCAGAACTATTGTGGCGATCCATTACGTTTCAGCCTCATGAGCCACAAGAAAAGCGACACAAACATTACACAAATTGTATGTCTGATGTTTTCGATTTACATAAACTAGCTCACATGATAAATAACAAAATGTTGAGAAGTAGTCGTTTAATATAAGATAGTGATTGTGTAGGTATGTTTACGATACGTTTCATGTTAACCTAGCCAGTGGTTGCATCATTAAGGTCAACCAAATGAACAATATGGTCTTTTCCAAGAACCCGTCTTCAGACGTCATAAATGACGAGATAAATAGACTGCATTTCTAACCGGAACTACTGTGGCGATCCATTACAGTTAAACAAGAAAGGTGACACAGATATTACTCAAATTTTATGTCTCTAATGTCTGACGTTTACGATTACATAAACTTGCATACATTTTTAAAAGTTAGAATAATGTTTAAATTAAGTGGGGGTTTTCTGTTCGCCGTCCTCTGTGATTAACTAGGAGTGAGTGAGTGAGTTAAAATTTAAAGTCACATCGGCAACATTTGAGCTATATCGTGACTAAGAAAGTTGTAAATTCCAAAATGTCTGCAAAGGACAGTAAAACAACTAGATTATCACTTATATAAATATAAAACTAGTAATTAAATCTAAAATATTTTAACTATAAATGACAGTACCATATAACACAGGCTGTAGATTGCCAACAACGGAACGTAGGTCACCATACTAGGGACCATGGGGACTTACAGAACATTTGCTTCCTGCATGGACCCTAGCTGGGTTTACACCATCTCTTCAAATTTAGCAATTTTGGGCAATCTAGCTATAAATTAGAATGACATATATACTGCGGTTAAAAACTAGTAACTTTAGATTTACTTTGCACGTTTTGGGACTTACGTACCCTCTCAAGAGGACAATATTTGTACAGTACTGTAACCCCTTTGAGGACACAGCCTTGAACAATCCCAGTTGATATCTACTTTGTTGTCCCACTTCTTTTGCGTGAGATCATTGATATAAGATTTGATAATAGCTTTATAATCAGAGTATGGAATTAGAAGTGGTGTCACGGATGTGTTGAGTGCTGCTTTAGCAGCAAAATCGGCCCTTGTATTACCAGAAATTCCAACATGGCTGGGTAACCAAGAGAAGACGATGTCGTATTGTCCAGTAGCAAGATCATTACATAATTCAATAATTTCTATTAAATTTTTTTAATAGCCTGAAGGCACGAAGGAGAGTCGGAAAAGATTATGTATTGTTTATGTTCAGGGTGTTTATGAAATTATATATTTTAAGGCTGTAAATATAGCATTTGCTCCAGCTGTAAAGATAGAGCTGTTGTCGGATAATCGAGAAAATGTTGTTCTGGATCCAATGACAGTGGCACAACCAGTGGCGCCACCATCCTTAGATCATCTGTAAATAAGGATTTGTAAGTTTTATATTTATTTCTTAATTGATCATAATCTTGTCTGTATTGTAATTCATTTGTTTCAGATTTCAGTAATGTGGTCAGTGTTAAGTCTACTTGTGGCCTCACCAATTGCCAAGGAGGAGAATAGAACAGGCGGGAAGGAGATATATTATTTAGGTCAATGTTAGAAGCAGAAAGGAACGGTTTTATATTAATAGCCTGAAGGCACGAAGGAGACTCGGAAAAGATTATGTATTGTTTATGTTCAGAAGCAAGAGGTGGAGTATAAAAGTTTAAGGACATGCTGCAAAAGTAATTTGATACGGCGATGTTTTAAGCATGACTCATCAGCCTCGACATATAGACTGTTGATTTGAGAAGTACGACAAGATCCAAGACAAAGTCTCAGACGTTGATGGTGGATAGAATCTAAAACTTTAAGGAAGCTTTTGCAGGCACCACCATAGATAGTGGAGCCATTATCCAGTTTGGAGGGTATAAGTGTTCAGTAGAGTTTGAGGAGGGTTTTCTGATCACATCCCCACTTTGCATTAGAGATAACTTTTAGCAAATCAAGGGCCTTCAGGCATTTATTTTTTAATATTTAATATGAGATCGAAAGGTCAAGTGCTCATCAAAAATTTAACCCAAGGATATCGCTACTTTTACCACTTTAATAGGCGTGCTATCTAAATATAAGTCTGGGTCTTTGTCAGGTTGATATTTGCGACAAAAATGGATACAATTAGTTTTTGATTTTGAAAATTTAAATCCAAACACCATTTATTAATCTTGTTTATACAAAGCTGCAGTTACCTTTCAATAGAATGCATATTTTCCACGATAGGAAATGTTAAAATCATTTCACAAATAACGATCCATCAATTGAACCATTTAAAACCTTTGCTAAAATGTTATTCTTTATGCTAAACAATGTGATAGACAAAATACTGCCTTGTGGGACACTCTGATCCTGACTATAATGATTATACAGGGTAGAACCCACTCGTATTTGAAATTGCCTGTCATTTAAAAATTTGGTTATAAATTGAGGCAAACGGCCTCTCAATCCAAAGTCATGTAAATAGTGTCGTATGCTTTTTCTCGATCGAAAAAGATCGACACTGCATGTTGTTTATTAATTACAGCGTTTTTTGACAAATGATTCTAAACGCACTAAGTGATCAATGGTACTTCTGTTTTTATGAAAACCACGTTGAATGTCAGTTATTAGGTTCAAAATGTGCAAGAAACATTTTGTTTGTTTGAGATTGGTAGAAGTCCGCTGGAATCAAACTTAGATATTAAGCTACAAAAAAGGCAATTTGAAACTACAATCGCTTCCCCTTCATGTTCACTGAAAGAGCCTGTTTTGGAGGCACTAACTTTCAGATGACGTAATCATAAGGGCATAACGGATTCTAATGTTTTCACTTATTCATACATGATGCCAAGACTGACTGACTGACTGAGTTTGGTTTTACGCCGCTTTTAGCAATATTCCAGCTACATCACGGCGGGGGAACACCAGAAATGGGCTTCACACATTGTACCCATGTGGGGATTCGAACCCGGGTCTACGGCGTGACGAGCCAACGCTTTAACCACTAGGCTACCCCACCGCCCCCATGATGCCAAGAAGGGTTCAAGCTAAAACCTGAATGGTCACACAAGTGTCAGCTCTCAGTATATTTTATATCTGGACACAAAGTTTTTGAAAGATTAAAATGGGGGTGTCCTTAAAAAACAGTCCCCGTCTAAATATAAATCAAGCAATCCAAATCTTTGTTGATTATCACCGGAAGTCATCCAATACTTTACTCGACAAATTTTATATGATATTATCTGAAGGCATACCATTATCCAAGAGGTACCAAATGACAGAGCGTTTTTCATGTTCTGCAAATTTTTAAGAAATATTATACCCCTATGTGTTGTGATGACTAATATCTCGTTAACCACATTACCCACATGTGTGAAAATTTCGGATATGACTTTGCTAATGATTTCTTCAAAATAAAATGGAAGCTTTTCAAACATTGGACATCGAGAATATAGTTAGGCTGGCTATTTTTTCAACGCCCCTTGTAACATACCTAAAAGAAAAGAGAACGATGAAGTAAAAAAGCATTTCGATCTCTGAATACTTCTGACCTATTTAGATACAAAAAGCAAAGGAATAAAGTAAATACTCTGAAAAGAATAGCCAAGGTAAACTGTTATTCTAATTTTGATAACTATTTATCACCTCAGTCTACTCAATCAGGTGGTTATTCGATGATATTTAATTGTTTGTTGAAAGGTACTACTTCATCGGACCCATTCCCCTTCTTGTCACTGATGATTCTGGGATACCTTCAGTTTTTACAGATTTAGATAAAGCTCAAACATTAAATGAATATTTAGTATCTGTTTCAATTGTTAATGATGGCGGCAAGACTTTACCCCTGTTGACCATCGCTGTGTTAACAGTATAACAAATGTCATTGTAACGGAAAAGGAGGTATCTGATATGATTAAGACCTTACCAGCAAACAAATCTAGTGGACCTGATGACATTAACGTGAGAGTGTTAAAACGAATTTGTACATCTATAGTTGAACCGCTTTGTTTGTTGTATAATATATCACATAGAATTAACTTCAAATATGTCTTTGCGTAAACATTGAAAATAATTCCAAAATGAAGAAGAATAAACGTTCCTTTCAAAGCGTAAACAAACAATATCCTGTTATATCTGGATATGCTATGAAGAACTTCAAAAGGTAATATAATTAACATTAGCATATTGAAAAGCTATTGCTCGTAAAATATGCCCTTGCATCAACAGTGAAAATAACTCCATGATGAAAAACAATTAACTTTAATGTTCAAAAGAAACAAATAATCTCTGGAAGACGTGTCACGAATAATTTCACAGCTGGTGGAATTAACATGAAATTATAGAAACCAATTTCTAACAACATTTTGAAAATCCGTACTGAAAAGGGTTTTGTCACAAACACAGCTATTACCCCTGCCACATATCGATATATGAATATCGCAATAATCCTCTGTGTGACCCTGCAAATTATCTATACGTTACCGAACGGTCATCGGATGCCTTGATACAAAATGCGAACAAAATTCCATCCATTAATTTGGGGGATATCGCTAGAATAATCGCCGTGACCTTGAAAAGTATCCGAAGATCACTGAATTCGACTGGCATTAGACGATACTCCCAACACATTTTGGTACTAGGTTTAAGCAGAATATATTAATTCTTTCATGTGTTTTCGCACTAAAAAGATATGTGCAAAATAATACAATTTTCGCTGTGAACTCAAAATGAGCACAAGCTCCCCAATGAACTGGTGTAGGGGGAAACCCGCCAATACACCTTGATATAACATTGGATCAAAATCTATTAATTCTTTCTTGAGTTATCGCGCTAACAATCTTTATATTGACAAAACCGTGAGATTTTTCTGTGACCTTGCAAATTATCTCAAGATCACTAAATTCAACTAGTGTCGGTGAATCTCGCCACGACACCTTGGTACAAAATTTGAACAAGATCAATCATTTCTTGAGTTATCGCCCTAACTATTATATGATGTTTGAAATTCAACGAAAAACGAACACACGCGTATTTACGAATGATTAAAACTGTTGTTACAATTTACGTAAATATTTATTACATTTTACCGCAACTCAAAATATTACAATTTACGTCAATTTTATTACAATTTACGAATTTATTACAATTTACGTCAATGGTTATTACAATTTGCTGCAAGAACGTCGTAACAACCCGGGTTCGATTCCCCTACATGTGTACAATGTGTGAAGCCCATTTCCGGTGTCCCGGTCGTGATAGTGCTGCTATCACTCACTCACCCGATCACCTGATTTATATTCTATACTGCCGGGTGAAAATATACAGTTTGAAAATAAATTTATTTCAAATACAAACATAATTCAAATGTTACGAGGTTGAAAACCTAAGGTCCAAACCGCCATTATGATGTCCGTATGATTTGTGTGCTTGTTTGTTGTTCAACGCCACACTCAGCAATATCCCCGCGATATAGCAGCAGTCTGGTATAACAGTGATCGACTCTGGATCAGACAGTCCTGTGATCAACATCATGCGCATCGATCCACGAAAATGGGATATGATGACACGTGTCCACCAAGTCAGTAAGCCTGACCGCCCGGTTAGTTGTATATGTGCGGCTGAGTGAGTGATTTTAGTTTTACGCCGCACTCAGCAATATTCCAGCTATATGATGGCGGTCTGTAAATAATCGAGTCTGGACCAGACAATCCAGTGATCAACAGCATGAGCATCGATCGGTGCAATTGGGAACCGATGACCTGTGTCAACCAAGTCAGCGAGCCTGACCACCCGATCCCGTTAGTCGCCTTTTACGACAAGCATGGGTTGCTGAAGACCACTTCTAGCCCGGACCTTCACGGGTAGATGTCCGTATGAACTACATTGTAAATCAACTAATTAGAACTACATCTAATATCCATGTCATGTTTGTTTTATATGTAGCTATGAATACTATGTTTTGTCGGGCCGTTTATTATTGTTGTAAATATAACTTTACCCATTCACTATCACAGTTTTGTCTCGGAAGTGACGTCACTGCCACAGTTGTTTCACTCGCTCATGAAATTAATTTAAAGTCTAATCATAATATTAGGTCACCCGAAACAGATTCAAAACGAAGCTACATGTATGTTAACGGAGGGATACAGAATGTGACTCAAATTTACAACTAGTGAGTGAGTGAGTTTAGTTTTACGCCGCGTTTAACATTATTCCAGCAATATCACGGCGGGGCACACCACAAACCATGACAATGCGGAAATATTGCTATTGCGGGCGTATTCCCATACTCACCAACTCACTCACTCCCAAACCCTACAGAAAGAATTTAAAAAGGTGTTCAACTCCAGTGTAGAATGAAGAAGTCATTATTTTTCTCAACTGCTTCATTTCAAGTTCACAACTGTTCTTTCTCAATCTAGTAGGTTAAATATTATTAGATAAAATTAATTCATTTATGGGACAAAATGTGATTATATCGAGGGAGCATACAGATCTAATAGAGCCCAGTCTCTCACTACTCTATCGGAGCCAGGGCAAAGTAAATTAAAACATTTTACATGTCGTCTTGTCCTTGAAAAATATTTCACATATATCCCTTTCTCCTTGGCTCTTAAATCCCTCTTGTTTAGAACTCCGTGCCATCGTCTACCTACAGAAGTAGGTAGGTGGCACAAAATTCCACCCGAAGAAAGAATGTGTAACCTCTGCGACACGTGTGATGTTGGCGATGAATTTCATTACATTTTTCTCTGCCCTTTCTTCAAACATCATCTGAAAACTTATATCCCAAACCATTATGTTAAAAAACCCAATGTGTTAAAATTTAACGAATTGTTAAACTGTAAACGAACTAGTGTTTTAAAAACACTGTGTATATTTTGTAGTACTGTCATGAAAACTTCCATGTAAACCATCCCGCCATCCTATGTATTCTCAACTGTATATTTGTATCTGTTATGCTGAGTATCCCAGCCTGAGCGGAATGAAAGTTCTGTTCTGTTCTGTCGGTTCCGTCTATGTCAACATGGCCTGGAGCTCAATAACAGATGTAATGTGCAATTCCCGTGGACAAATATCTGCAAGGACGTGACGGATGATGTATACACACTGGACTTGATTTATTATCATTGTTGTAATTACACAATGTCACGGTCAGCTGAACAAACAACGAGAGCGTGTTGGAGAGAGTTGTTTGTCTCCAATGAGCTTTACGATGTCCAAACAACCTGTTCAACTTCCTGCTGGTTGACTGGGAACTGAGTGGTCAAAATGGGTCTGTGTCATCGCTGCTTCGTTACTGATCTGTAGACTGATCAGACAGCATCAAAATAGACAATCGGTTTTCTGCCTTGTGAAGGGACCAGGTGAGATAGCGTAGTAGTTCAGGCGTTCGCTCGTCACTTCCAGTGTCCGGGGTCGATTCTTCATCCGGGTACAATGTGCTAGGTACATTCCTGGTGTCTTCTCCGTGGTACAGCTGGGGTATTGGTGAAAACTGGCCAAGCAGCTCGCTCACTCGCCATTATATTGTCAAGCTGAAGTTTGTCTTGTAGAATTTACTGAGTGAGTGAGTGTTTTTACGTCTTTATCATCACAGGGCATGAACGATGGAACAAGACATTACAGTACACGACAAGGCGTGACTGAAGCCACCAGAAGGCATGACACCACCAACCATGACAATGGCACAAGGCATGACACCACCAACCATGACAATGACACACGGCATGACACCACAAACCATGACAATGACACAAGGCATGACACCACAAACCATGACAATGACACAAGGCATGACACCACCAACCATGACAATGGCACAAGGCATGACACCACCAACCATGACAATGACACACGGCATGACACCACAAACCATGACAATGACACACGGCATGACACCACAAACCATGACAATGACACAAGGCATGACACCACAAACCATGACAATGGCACAAGGCATGACACCACCAACCATGACAATGACACAAGGCATGACACCACAAACCATGTCAATGACACACGGCATGACACCACCAACCATGACAATGACACACGGCATGACACCACAAACCATGACAGCAACACACATCATGACACCACAAATCATGACAATCATGACACAAGCATAACAGATGGCGCATGACACGACTTTACAAGGCATGTGGAGGCGACGTTTTGACATAGGTTCTAATGTCGTTGCTTTGACAACGACATTAGAACCTATGTCGAAACGTCGCCTCCGCAGAATAAAAGAAGTTGTATATCCATAATAATTGTCATTATTCTTCATCAACTCAACTTCAAAAATGCCCATCAAAGAAGGCATGTCAATGAACAGGTGTCCCGACACAACATGCAGTAACAACACGTGTTTCATATTATTTGCAATTCAGCTTAGTGAACGAACATAATCATCACGCTTATCATAACTATGATCTGACAGTGAGTAATTGACGACTGACAATGTACGGGGAAACGATAGACTGTTGACTTCGGTACATGCGCCCTGCTAATAGCTATTTGCACGTCAGTTTAATGGTTGTTGGAAGTCCACGTCCCATTACATAACAAAGGGTAGCTGAAGGTTCACACGGTATTGAACATGACAAGGCAAACACATGCCACAGGCTTTATTGCCTAACAATACATGTTGCCGAGCTATTGGTATTTGCGTACAGGCTTTATGTGTGTTTCCCATTTCGTTCTATTATTTTTTCCTTGTTTGGAAACAGACGCCGAAAATAATATGCAAGCTTGAGTGCCAAAACACAGCTAGAAAACAAAATCTGACATCTACACGCTAGATTCTTTATGGGTGATAATAATAAAAGAGTGGGTAAGTGAGTATGGTTTTATGCCGCTTTTAGCAATATTCCAGCAATATCACGGCGGGGGACACCAGAAATGGTCTTCACACATTGTACCCAAGTGGGGAATTGAACCCGTGTCTTCGGCGTGACGAGCGAACGCTTAGGCCACTTGGCTACTCCACCGCCCCTCCAACCAGACGTAACCAGTGGTAATCAGAGATAACTTAGAACAGTACCAGAAATAAAAGGCATACACTGCAACCACAGAGAGAATACAAAATGGCCGACGGAGGGAGAAGAACACCTCCAGCCGAGAGAGGTTAACAACGTTACTTTTTACATGCTCCACAAAGCTGCTGTTTTACCTGTTTTTTTTCTATCTAATGCAAGCAAAACGACAAGAACGTTTAAAATAACGCCAGGAACATCAAACAGAGACGCGAAAACCGTCTCAACGTTACGTTATTGATTCAAAGAGGCGTCGAACTCACTCAGACTCTCAATAAACATCGTTTGCAAGATTCGCCAGGCCTTGTTAAAACGAGACGTTCTGTACAAACTGACAAACCCATGTTTCACTCTCTCTTAACAGATTGTGCATTTCTACGGATTGACAATCTTGACATTTTAAAAAGCTAGACATTTCAAATACCTCATAAAAGTGTTGGATGTGACCTTACGTCTTCTTTGTTGGAGGAAAACAACTCATGGAAATATAAATCGGTTTTCTTTTAACTGAGCCAGCTCATGAACATATATAATTACAACTTAAAAGAGTGTATTATTCAAGCAGTAAAAGGTCATGTCAATAGCCCATTCTTGCAGTCGTTTGCGTTATTCTATTACTATGTGAATATTTGCGTATATCTTCATATATTAGTTGTTACATTGCGTTCGTAATTTTAGTTAAGTACTAGTATGTATTAATTTAATTTGAAAAGTTTTAATCGGTTTTACGTTCCAATACATCTAAACGCCGTTTAGTCGAATTTTCGGTTATATCGAACTGATTTAATGTCATATCGTTGATATTAATGACGTTGAATGTTTTCCGATATACCCAAAACTCGGATATGTCGAACATTTTCTCAAACCCTCCTCTATTTTTTCGGACCACTCAGCTATCATTCGATTATTAAGTTTAACTTTCGTCGCTACTAGCATCGTCTCGTAATAAATACCACATGGGATTTATGTTATGGAAGAATGTCGACTATCAAAGTGGTTGATAATCAGACTTTGGAGATGTTCGATGTAACTATGACACTAAGATATCAATTCTGTGTTCCTGGCTAATATGTCAAGTCGTTTCCATCCTTACCCTCCGGCCAGTGACGATTTGGGATTTGAAATGTCAGGACAAAGTGTAGTCAGACGCATGCGATGGAATGTGACTCTGCAAGTCCGAATCAAAATTTAAAATCAAATTAGTTCCAAATTTAATATTATATCTGCTTTCGAAATACTGCCAGACAAGAGATTTCGAGTTTCACATTAATTCTAGATATATGGCTGTTTCCGATAGCTGGAACACTGCTCGTCCTGATTATACAGTCTATCAGTTTGTCTACGGGCGAAACATAGATTTAGGGGTTTCAGTATTTTGCGATGTAAAAATGAAAAATAATAATTCATTTTTCATTGTTTCTCACCGCTTAATAAGTCCATATCCAGTCACAGAAGTTTATATAGAGTTGCTTACCTATGGTGGCTGATTAGGGCCATCGCTTTCTCGCCTTAAAATTCGGAGGCGAGAAAGCGAGAAAGCGATATCACGAGACGAGAAAGCGATAACACGAGACGAGAAAGCGATAGCACGAGACGAGAAAGCGATAGCACGAGACGAGAAAGCGATAGCGCGAGACGAGAAAGCGATAACGCGAGACGAGAAAGCGATAACACGAGACGAGAAAGCGATAGCACGAGACGAGAAAGCGATACCATTACGCGAGAAAGCGATAGAGCGAGAAAGCGATAGAGCGAGAAAGCGATAAAGCGAGAAAGCGATAGAGCGAGAAAGCGATAGAGCGAGAAAGCGATAGAGCGAGAAAGCGATATTACCTACAATTCAGTGCTGTCTGCGCATGATCGACTGCAAACGGGAGCTCAGTCGCCATCGTAATTTCTGGATAGTATTAAATGGTTTTCAGTAATGTTCTTGCCCACGAATGGCCGTGTATGACTAGACTTTTAGAAAATATCTTATAGAGATGTAGACTTTCCTTTGACATGCAATTTGCACGTATGCAATAGTCATATCGTGAAATAACGGAAACGTTCATTTTGTGATGTGACTTAAGGAATTACATATTTTTTGACATAACTGGATTCGAATTGTCTTAACCAACTTAATCACACCAACCAATTGAATTGTTTCTTTGATGGGCATTTTAGATTTTGAGTTGATGAAGAATAATGACAATTATATTGGATATACAACTTCTTTTATTCTGTGGAGGCGACGTTTCGACATAGATTCTAATGTCGTTGTCAAGCAAGTGATACATGAGTAACAAATTGAGAGAATATATACATGAGTTGTTATTACGGTAGATAGGGGATGAGTTGTTTATACATTAAATGAGGTTGATGTACAACGCTTGTAGAAGAGATTGAGTAAGTTGATTGGAAGCCAGAAGGGTGATATACAAGGACTGAATTAGAATTTATAGGAGGCCAGGTTGATGTATATACAAAAGATGGGTTTGATGTACATAGTTGAATTGAAACAGATAATGTACACAAGAAATATTATTGATTACTTTATCAAGTAATAATAGGCATTGGGAATGTAGTATCCTTCATCTCTGTTGAGAGCGGATCATATCTTCTTGATGTGTACTGCTTCCAAAAGTTTCCGAATTTTCTAGTCTGACTGGTTCTTTTTTATGTTTTTCTTTGAATTATGATGTTGTGTGAGAAATGTGTCGGAAGTGCCAGATGAACGGGAGGGACCTATGACAAATAAGGCATTTTGACGAGTATATTTTCATGTCAATTTCCACCATGAGTGGCCAGCACTAAGACAATCAACCACATCCAAACCAGCATCCTAAAATAAAATCACCAAATGAGTGTGTGAATTGAAATACATGTATATGTCGCCTAAGAGCAATATTCATGTTTTAGGTTCATTGTTGATGGTTTTGTGACGCCATATTGTACGCCATCAGTTCAATTCCAACTTAATGGAATGGTGAGTTACACTTACATTTCAAACAAATTGGAGCTTGCGTTTCTTTTGCAGCTCAGTTTATTACATATACATCACATTCAGAGAGTTTTGAAGTATGTGACACTATAAATGAGCTGTATGTAGACGATTCAAAAATAATTATCAGTTCTCGCTGTTTGGTTATAGGTGGAGGAATTAGAAATGAGGCATGGGAACTTAACCGTTTATGTTTATGTCACTTTATTGTATTTCAGGGTGATCAAAATACAGCTGTAGTTTCTTTGAATTAATAAAAACGATGAAATTTATTAACTGAAGAACTTCACCTACATGAACCCAATTCGCTCCTACCCAATGATAGAGGAGACGCACGTGACAGTAAAGCACCTTGGTGCCTCAATGTAGTAACAGAACCATTCCACAGTCAATGGTGTAATCTAAGCAAATAAAAGGATGCAGTCAAACGTTCGTCTAATCAAAGCTGAAAATAGTACGCAGTTAAACGCTGGTCTAGCCATATATAGTGAACTTCTTTGGATGGCATTTAGAAGTTGGTGTGCTTAACAACGGGGAAAGTTATATGGATATACAACGCCTTTATTATAATGTAAGAGACATTTTGGTCCGCCAATTTCAAACCTGTTCTGCCATCAAAATATCTATCAAAACCCATCTTTTCCGCCATGTTTTCTTCTGACAAAAGTTAGATAATAGACATGTTATACCAACAACTGGTTTTCTACAATATATTATTACCCTCCGCCGCTATTTTGACTGTATGTAATAATTGATGTGTGTGATATGTACTCTTATACCACCATTGGTGGTCTATTGAGAATAAAAGTAAAGTAAAGGCTACAGCTGGACGTGGTCGCATAGGTTTTGAAAAGCTGATTAGTGTATCCAGTTAATCCTTCGTAACATTTTCGTTTCCAGAGGAGGACTTGAAACTCGTTCAATATATGGAACTATCTACCTGTATCATCTTGTTTATAACCTGGTCAACTCATGTCAAAACGATTCAAATCAAATAGGGGGCGGTGGGGTAGCCTAATGGTTAAAGCGTTGGCTCGTCACGCCGAAGACCCGGGTTCGAATCCCCACATGGGCACAATGTGTGAAGCCCATTTCTGGTGTCCCCCGCCGTGATGTTGCTGGAATATTGCTAAAAGCGGCGTAAAACCAAACTCAGTCAGTCAGTCAAATCAAATAGAGCAATAGGTGGCATTCACTGGGATGCAGACAAATAAACCCTCCTACACATCTACAAAACATTTATCTTGTACACACAGGAGTGAGTCGCTCCCGTCCTTCTCTATCCCCAACGAAACTCCTTACAATATATTAAAGAACCACTAAACTTTGTTTTTTGTTACTCTTTTAACCATTACATATGAAAGATTAGTGGTTAGTCTTATGCGGAACACCAAATTTATTCTTTAAAAACTTGTGGTTAATTAATACCGAGCGATTAAAAGTGGCCAAAAAGTCGCCTGCTTCCCTCTCGCCCGCCAACGAAACCGCAGACAGGTTACGTAACTCTGTCGCCAGAGCACTGCAGTGACGTCATATGAGGAACGATTTTCAGTTAGTTGTATAGAAAGTGTGTAGCACGCTCATCATTTTGATGATTTCTCGACATGAACGACGACATGTCGAATCGTTGCTTTGTCGTCAATTGCTCCTAGGGGTCGGGTGATTGTGTCACCATGCACAGATTTCCAGAGGACCCCGCAGTTCGTGCTAAATGGGTTATGTTTGTGAGTGCGAAGCGAGCGTTGAGGAAGCCTGAAACGATATCTTACTTGTGTTCAGATCGCTTCACGGAAGTTAAAGAATCAAAACTACTTACTAGTTATAGTAAAATATGTATATGATTGATGACCATAAAGATTTTCCATAACACAACTTGTAACATAACGATTTCTTCCTCGGAAGTGAGGTTGTGGTCGAAGTAACAATAATATTGTAAGTAGTATTATATTGACACCCACCTCGCTGCCAGGAGAGAAATTGTTATGTTATACGCTATGTCATGCAAAATCCTATTGGCCATCAATAAAATACATATTTTACTACCAGTAGAAAGTAGTTTTGATTTTGTAACTCGGTGAAAACAAACCTAAATAGCATTTATCCACGGACTGGCGGATGTTCCCGATAGGGCGCCGCCATTTTTGAAAATCGTAAAGTCTGTTAGAATTAATGAGATTATAGTTTGTTTTCATCAAGTTAGAAAATCAAAACTACTTTCTACTCGTAGTTAAATATGTATTGGAATCATAACCAAACGGATTTTGCATGACACAACTTATAACATAACGATTTCTTCCACGGAAGCGAGGTGGGGGTCGAAGTCACAATACTGCGCGATAAATTTCTTGCTACATTCACATGGTTAATGTCCACTCACCAGTATGTAGATACTAGTCAATGTGCGTCTTTATATTTGGTCTTATAATCCTAATTAGTTTATTATCATACTTTTATGCATTTTGAAACTAAATAAAAAGCTGACGATCTGCTGATACTTATAGTGAATTTATAACAGAACTGTAATATCTAGACATTTTATAGTTTGCCAATGTGAATCATAATTCGCACACACACCCTAGTGTATGTTGTCTGTCTCATTACACTTCACGGCGAAAACAATTATTCTGTTGAATGCTACGACAAATGAATAAAAAACAAAATGAAAATATTAAAATTAAAACAGATTAAAGTTATAGGAACAATATCAGGCCATTACCTTGTTTGAGGAATGTATCCATCAATATCCACAAAACTGTTCCAAATGATGTGTCTTTTAACAGTTTAATATACGAAAAAGTGATACATCTGTTCAGGTATTGGTGTATAGTCTCATTGGTCACCCAAGATAGCACACCTGGCAACTAATTGCATAATGTCCGCCTTTCATTAAAAAACAGTAATTTAGTTAGCCAATAATGGGCAATCAATCAATGTATTGCCGGTTAATCCTTTGAAAGAAGGACGTTGTTTTTTACGCAGACACCGACACGGCAGAGTGTATTCAGTATAGATTAGTAAATCTACATACATAAACATTACCTTTTGACAATTCTGCTGTGTAAGATAAAAGTAATTAATCAATCAGCGTGTTATCGGTTAATCCTTTGATCGATGTTTATAATGTTGAATATTTACTCCAGACACAAGAAATGCCAAATGGGAACCTTTGTCGGGTAATCTAAGTGTGTTACCACTAATTATACCTGTTATAAATTCATTAACTGACCATCAAGTGAATGATGACAAATAACATGTGTAGGTTTATACCACCTAACACGGGTTACAACAAGGGAGTATTAATTGCTGTATTGCATGTGAAAACTTATGGGCCGACACTGTTTTGAGAATACAAACAGATTTTTACATGACATGATTAAATATCGAGGTAAAAAAACACAGAAATGGGATCAATTTGGATCAGTCATTATACAAATAGGGCCTAACGACACCAATCAATTGTGACAGAAGCGTCTATGAAAACAAGTTGTAACTCGGAAACTAGGCAAAGCAGGAGACAAAATTAAATGCCAGTAGATTGTGAGAACATATAGCTTTCATTTTCCACAACAATTGTCACGATTTCAGGTTTATACAAGCCTGTAAACAAGATAATTTACCCCCCTAAAATGTAGATGAATTCTGCATCGGCCCTCAAAGCTATTCCTCATATGACGTCACAGAGTCGCGCCGCTCTGATTGGTTGAAATTTCGTTCGCGGGTGAGAATTGTGCACTGTTGTCAAAAAGGTCGATTTAAGTCAATTAAAGGTCGAAATGAGTAGTTTTAATGACGGGGTTTCATTTATTACGATGCCAGTTAGTGATTTATGTATTTTTACCCCCTAGGGTTTATGTGACCTTTAAAAAAAGCCACAGGTGCAAAGACTAGTACCTACTACCTATTACTTACTAGAAGAAACCAAATGACTCAATAACTACCAGACTGGGTCAGAAAATAAAATATCAGAATATATACAGAATAAACCCTTTAAAACATCCCTATCCAGCCACACATTACAGTGTAAACTCGATTATCCAGACTAACTCACAATGTCAAGGCCACGCACCACACGTTTCACAACCAAAACATAAACACCGTACCCTGGCTCCCAGCCCTACTTTTTAACATTTAACCCCAATTCATCTATTTAGTAGACTCCTTATGAGCTTATCAGCAACAGTTTAACTGTTCTGCACAATAAGTCACAATATACTTTACACCACTTACTTAGTTGAACTTATAGGCAATCAACTTCCCACCTTCTTCCGTCCAACTTCTCAGCTCCCCATCTAAACTAACTTATTTTCAATATACAGGTGTTTATCATATAGTGCTTTATTCCCCAAGCAATAATTTTATTACGTTTTGGTTAAACACACCTACCACGTCGGTCGATGAATTGTGGCACTTGTGTCTCAAGTCGATAGTTGGGAGTTCGGGGACAGACAAACATATACGTATGTACAGAAGCCATTCTTGTAGAAGTATGAGAGGTTATGGCACATACATTTAGAACAATACCTTTTTCACATAATAGTAGCTATATATATGTGTGAAATATGCACACATTAAACGACCAGATGAAAGGCACATGGTGCATAAAATTCCACCACTGATACAATACAGCCCGACGGGGAGTTGGTTTGGTTGGTCTGTTGTTTAACACCGCACTAGGCAATATTACAGCTATATGGCGGCGATCTGTAAATATTCGAGTATGGACCAGACAATACAGTGATCAACATTATGAGCAAAAAACGCCACGGAGTTGGGTTACGATGACATTGTCAACCAACCAAGTCAGCGAGCCTGACCACCCGATTCCGTTAGTCACCTTTTAGGACAAGCATGTGTTGCTGAAGACCAATCTAACCCGGATCTTCACGGGTAACATGGGAGTAGGCAAATGTGTAGCTTAGCCCAGTGAAAACAGAGCTCATAAAACAGGACTCATAAAATACCTAAAGGTATTAAGAGCAGTTATGGGCGTAAACTTCTGTATTTGTATAACACGATGCAACGGAGTACATTCTTATTCTCCATCGAGTGAATGAAAGCTGAAAACGTACAGTGATAAACAAACAGTGATAAGATAACAAGGGAAGCCAGTACTTAATTAGCGCTAAATTGGTAGGGTTGATGGACAAATGGAAGCCAGGGATTGTTAATCCCGGCATGAATAATGAGATAACAATGGTGGCATTTAACAAGGGAAATGACAATAAAGAAATGCAAGCCGGGAATTAATCCAGACCTCATTTCAACGAAAACACACTCGGTTTCTGGTGTTATTGTTGGATTATTGTTTGGACAAGTCAAAGGATTAATTACAAAAATGCCACAGAATTCGAAAGCATGTTCATTTTGTTTCTATACGATTAAACCAAATGACAATAAAGCCTCCTGTTGGATTAAATCATACGCAGGTTAGACGTCATGTGCAGACAGGGCAGAATTATGTGAAATATCGCTTTCTCGCTCTATCGCTTTCTCGCTCTATCGCTTTCTCGCTCTATCGCTTTCTCGCTCTATCGCTTTCTCGCTCTATCGCTTTCTCGCTCTATCGCTTTCTCGCTTTCTCGCTTTATCGCTTTCTCGCTCTATCGCTTTCTCGCTTTATCGCTCGCTTTCTTTATCGCTCTCGCTCTATCGCTTTCTCGCTTTCTCGCTCTATCGCTTTCTCGCTCTTATCGCTTTCTCGCTCTATCGCTTTCTCGCTTTATCGCTTTCTCGCTCTATCGCTTTCTCGCTCTATCGCTTTCTCGCTCTATCGCTTTCTCGCTTATCACATATCACACACATCAATTATTACATACAGTCAAAATAGCGGCGGAAGGTAATAATATATTGTAGAAAACCAGTTGTTGGTATAACATGTCTATTATCTAACTTTTGTCAGAAGAAAACATGGCGGAAAAGATGGGTTTTGATAGATATTTTGATGGCAGAACAGGTTTGAAATTGGCGGACCAAAATGTCTCTTACATTATAATAAAGGCGTTGTATATCCATATAACTTTCCCCGTTGTTAAGCACACCAACTTCTAAATGCCATCCAAAGAAGTTCACTATATATGGCTAGACCAGCGTTTAACTGCGTACTATTTTCAGCTTTGATTAGACGAACGTTTGACTGCATCCTTTTATTTGCTTAGATTACACCATTGACTGTGGAATGGTTCTGTTACTACATTGAGGCACCAAGGTGCTTTACTGTCACGTGCGTCTCCTCTATCATTGGGTAGGAGCGAATTGGGTTCATGTAGGTGAAGTTCTTCAGTTAATAAATTTCATCGTTTTTATTAATTCAAAGAAACTACAGCTGTATTTTGATCACCCTGAAATACAATAAAGTGACATAAACATAAACGGTTAAGTTCCCATGCCTCATTTCTAATTCCTCCACCTATAACCAAACAGCGAGAACTGATAATTATTTTTGAATTGTCTACATACAGCTCATTTATAGTGTCACATACTTCAAAACTCTCTGAATGTGATGTATATGTAATAAACTGAGCTGCAAAAGAAACGCAAGCTCCAATTTGTTTGAAATGTAAGTGTAACTCACCATTCCATTAAGTTGGAATTGAACTGATGGCGTACAATATGGCGTCACAAAACCATCAACAATGAACCTAAGACATGAATATTGCTCTTAGGCGACATATATTTCAATTCACACACTCACTCGGTGATTTTATTTTAGGATGCTGGTTTGGATGTGGTTGATTGTCTTAGTGCTGGCCACTCATGGTGGAAATCGACATGAAAATATACTCGTCAAAATGCCTTATTTGTCATAGGTCCCTCCCGTTCATCTGGCACTTCCGACACATTTCTCACACAACATCATAATTCAAAGAAACATAAAAAGAACCAGTCAGACTAGAAAATTCGGAAACTTTTGGAAGCAGTACACATCAAGAAGATATGATCCGCTCTCAACAGAGATGAAGGATACTACATTCCCAATGCCTATTATTACTTGATAAAGTAATCAATAATATTTCTTGTGTACATTATCTGTTTCAATTCAACTATGTACATCAAACCCATCTTTTGTATATACATCAACCTGGCCTCCTATAAATTCTAATTCAGTCCTTGTATATCACCCTTCTGGCTTCCAATCAACTTACTCAATCTCTTCTACAAGCGTTGTACATCAACCTCATTTAATGTATAAACAACTCATCCCTATCTACCGTAATAACAACTCATGTATATATTCTCTCAATTTGTTACTCATGTATCACTTGCTTGACAACGACATTAGAATCTATGTCGAAACGTCGCCTCCACAGAATAAAAGAAGTTGTATATCCAATATAATTGTCATTATTCTTCATCAACTCAAAATCTAAAATGCCCATCAAAGAAACAATTCAATTGGTTGGCGTGATTAAGCTGGTTAAGACAATTCGAATCCAGTTATGTCAAAAAATATGTAATTCCTTAAGTCACATCACAAAATGAACGTTTCCGTTATTTCACGATATGACTATTGCATACGTGCAAATTGCATGTCAAAAGAAAGTCTACATCTCTATAAGATATTTTCTAAATGTCTAGTCATACACCGCCATTCGTGGGCAAGAACATTACTGAAAACCATTTAATACTATCCAGAAACTACGATGGCGACTGAGCTCCCGTTTGCAGTCGATCATGCGCAGACAGCACTGAATTGTGGGTAATATCGCTTTCTCGCTCTATCGCTTTCTCGCTCTATCGCTTTCTCGCTCTATCGCTTTCTCGCTTTATCGCTTTCTCGCTCTATCGCTTTCTCGCTTTATCGCTTTCTCGCTTTCTCGCTCTATCGCTTTCTCGCGTAATGGTATCGCTTTCTCGTCTCGTGTTATCGCTTTCTCGTCTCGCGTTATCGCTTTCTCGTCTCGCGCTATCGCTTTCTCGTCTCGTGCTATCGCTTTCTCGTCTCGTGCTATCGCTTTCTCGTCTCGTGTTATCGCTTTCTCGTCTCGTGATATCGCTTTCTCGCTTTCTCGCCTCTGAATTCTAAGGCGAGAAAGCGATGGACCTAATCAGCCACCATACTTACCAGGCACTTATATCTATTCAACTCTGGTGTACAATGATCATGTTTGAAATAGTATTTTAAAGCATTTCTGAAACACATTGAACAACTTCAAGTATATATCGGAGGCAGAGAAGGCATATAAATGCACAAACAAACACACACACACGCACGCACGCACGCACACACACACACACGCACACACACACACACACACACACACACACACACACACACACACACACACACACGCCACTCCCACTCCCAACCCCAACCATCGATAAGCAGACAGACATAAGCTTTGTGGACTTAACGACCAACCCTCCGCTGACAATTTAATACTCAACCAAATGAAAAAAATTGTTATATTGAATTCCACAATAGATATCAGACTGTTATCATCCAGGTAACAATGCAGACAGCGCGAAGTGAATAATTGCTTCATATTATTGGATCAACAACATGTGTGACAGCACACGCAACGTCTTCTCATGGACAGAACCTGTCGGAACACTCAAACCGGAAGTCGTCGCCATTGGTCAACGAGTGCTTGCCAAAGTTCATGCAAGGGCTGGGGCTGACTCATCTGTTGCCACACACGGCCTCACTGCTGATCCTTAGCTGTTTGACCGGGTTCAAGTCTGGGAAACGCGAATTCCAGTCCATGACATCAACGTTATGTAACAGATTTCGTCTCAGAGCTGCAGTATGTAGCGTAGCGTTGTCATGTTGAAATGTCAGTCCAGGGTCATGCAGATGGTTGGTTGGTCGTTCAAAGCCGCACTCAGCAATATTCCAGCTATATGGTGGAGGTCTATAAATAATCGAGCCCGGACCAGACAATCCAGTGATCAACAGCATGAGCATCGATCTACGCAACTGGGATACGATGACATGCGTCAACCAAGTCAGCGACACTGACCGCCCGATCCCGTTAGTCGCCTCTTACGACAAGCATGGGTTGCTGAAAACCAATTCTATCGCGGATCTTCATGGGTACATGCCAAACCACAGAAAACGTGGGTCAAAACATGGTCTCGATACTGCATGGCATTAAGATGGCAATCAGTTGAGATGGACCGTTGGCACTAACTGGTCCCAAGACTCTGATTGAATGTGGCATGTCTGCGGAGACATTGTAAATGTACGTGCGTACGCACGTACGCACGCACGTACGCACTCACGTACACCCGTCCCCTCCCTTCACACGAACACGCACGCACAGCGAGAAATAGAGGAGAACGTCGCTTTATACATTGATCAGAACGAAAATAATGCAGTTTATTGTCCTCTGTACATAAAAACACAATATAGAAGAGAAAACCAGAAAGAGGGAAAACATTAACAAACATTGTAGTAATATTAAAAGTAAAAACTGAATTGAACCAAATAGCATAAGCTGATTTAATAGATAGCAGACATGTCCTTTCGTTTATACCTGACTGAAAAACGTGCGTGAACTTATTTTTCAGATCTCATTAGAAATATGAGGTAACCACTGTAACTCATACACTGGAAATCGTACTGAATATCTGTAACAGATTTCAAAAGGTGATACATTTGATCTGAAAATATTTAATCTCAATTTAAAACAAGGCACCACTCATCTAGTCCCCTGTGTATAACAGACAATAAAATAAAACGTTTACTCCCTCGATGCAAGGTATGAAATACAACGTCTCCTCATATTATACGTTAAAAGGTACACACCAAACATATGATACAAGACAAATGGGATAAAACATACAACGAATACAACATTTTATACGAAAATTTGTTTCCTAAGTAGAACGAAGTCGAAATGTTTCAACACAAAGGAATTCCACTGTATATAATATTTTCTGTTCATTTCATCCAAATATTTAGATAATGAACAACATAAATCATTTAACACATTGGCATACTTTTAAAAACCGCCATATTTCTATTAACAAATATGATTAACAGTAATAAACAAATCTTTACACCCAATTAAAGTATCATTAAAACCTTAATGAAATTTGTTAAAATGACCAAATTGAATTTTCAGTTAATGTCCCATAATGTCTTCACACATAACTAAATAATCTCTAATGTAAAGTCCCAGAAGACGGTCTCCATGGCAACATATTCAGCGTCAGCTGAGACGGAATATTGATCCATGTATACCAATGAGACATTAATAATCCGATTGCATGAAATACAAGATCCTGATTATATATCATACGCTGGTCACGTTATGGTCAATTACAAATGGAAATAACGTCACGAGCTCCCCCCGTGTCTTTGAGGCATTTACTCCTGTAGACTTTCGACTGAGAGTGAATATGGTTTTATGCCGCTTTTAGCAATATCATGGCGGGGACATAAGAAATACACTTTACACACTGAAGCCATGTAGGGAATCGAACCCGGGTCTTCGGCTTGACGAGCGAACGCTTTAAACATTAGGTAATATAACAGCGTAGGTATCTTCCTCTCTGGTATGCATTGCTGCAACTATTTAAGCAGTATCGCTTGGAGCGAGTGAGTTTGGTTTTACGCTGCTTTTAGCAATATTCCAGCAACATCACGGCAGGGGACACCAGAAATGGGCTTCACACATTGTAGCCATTGTGGGGAATCGAACCGAGTCTTCGGTGTGACGAGCGAACGTTTTAACCACTAACGGTGTTAAAAAACAAGCCAACCAGCAAACCAACCAGTAAATCTGCATAGGTTTACTCAATACAACTCATTTTGGTCTTCCCGCTGTGCAAGTGGACACCATGAGCTATTTAACCAGATATCTTTCTTGTAGACAACCGTCTTTGATGAACGTATTAAAAGGGCAGTCTGGGTTCCGCTTTACCGAAGACCCTAGGTACCCGGATGTCCAGATATTGAGCTTCATGTCCACGTGGTTCTCCTATCATCCTGACATCTCAATCAGATGTCATATACTTGACCAGCTGAGACGGACTGTAATATCCGTATGGCCGGAATTACAAGACGGATCAATCTAACCCTGACACACGTAAACACACCTGATATATGGCCGTATGTTTGTCCAGCAACCCAAGACGAATCATACTGTGGTATATTTGCTTACAGTTGTTGTACCATCGATTAGATGTCATTCTTTAACCTGTCCTGAAGGAGAGCCATGTTTCGTTACCGACAAGGCGGTGGGGGTAGACTGGTGGTTAAAGCGTTCACTCGTCAGGCCCGGGACCGCCATATAGCTGGAATATTGATGAGTGTGGCGTTAAACAACAAACAAAACCGAAGACCCGGGTTCCATTCCCCACATGGGTACAATGTGTGAAGCCCATTTCTCTGGTGTCCCCCGCCGTGATATTGCTGGAATATTGCTAAAAGCGGCGTAAAACTAAACTCACTTGTATCAACTGAATTGCATAAAACAATAATTTGAGAAGTGGACGCTAGACGTAACAGGCTACATCCGTTACTGATTCCATTTGTGGCGTTCTCGTAATGAAGAACGTGGAACAGTCTGAAGACGTAACAAACTGTGAGCCTGGGACCTCGAAAGGTCAAGCCCGGGTCATAATAAGTATATGTATCTCGTGCTTCAGGTGGCTGAAATAGAAATATGAGAACACGTGACTTGACTGATTGGTGCTGATGGCGTGCACCGTCGCCCATCCTTTCATTTGCTTGATTGGCCAAGAGTCGAATGATTAAAGACGTTCGTGAATGTTGTTTGCTGCGGCTTCAATAACGATCCTTGCACCCACCATCACGCCGTTTCCATCATGTACTATGTTTGGAGAAACGTAATACGTAATATCTATACGACGGGTGAGTGGGCACGAGCTGACGTCTTTTTGAACAGTTACTCAGCGTGTCTGGTTAATGTGGGAGGAAGCCCCGAAGGTATGAAGGTGTCAGGTGTTAACTACTTCGCTGAAACCCACACGGTATGGTGCTGACAGACAACATGCTCGGGGAGAACCGGGATCGAACCTAGACCAAGGGCTTCTGCCCAAGTGAAGCAGCACCCCAGTTTTCGCCTGTACAAAATTAAGGTCAAGGTCAAAGCTTTCATACCCGTATCATGAGTATCATCGTTCTGATGGATGCAATGACCGATGTAAGCAAAAATTGAAATCAGGGGCAAAATAATAACTTTGTAGGTTTATAAGCCATCTGTATGTATGTATGTATGTATGTATGTATGTATGTATGTATGTATGTATGTATGTATGTATGTATGTATGTATGTATGTATGTATGTATGTATGTATGTATGTATGTATGTATGTATGTATGTATGTATGTATGTATGTATGTATGTATGTATGCATGCATGCAGGCATGCATGTGGGGGGGTTTGTCGATGTGTGTGAGTGTGTGTGTGGATGGTTAGGAAGGTAGATAGGTAGGGTGTGTGTGTGTGCAGACGTGTGTTCGTGCGTGCGTGTGTGTATGAATGGAAGGGTATGTGTATGGATGGATTCATGTGTATATGAGTGAGTGTGCGTGTGCGTGTGCGTGTGCGCACGTACTTAATTGATGTTTGTACGAATATCCCTAATAGTTTGTTCATGAGCACATGTGAGCATGCGTGCGTGCGTGCGTGCGTGCGTGCGTGCGTGCGTGCGTGCGTGCGTGCGTGCGTGCGTGCGTGCGTGTGTGTGTGTTATCATATCCGCCAGCTCATCACCATATGAGGCTGACTGAACCACGACAAGAAGCACAGCTTATTGTTCTGTACAATTATTGCCAACGACACTTGACGCAAGCTGCCATGTTGCCCCAGAAACAGGTAATTGAGATATGATCAATAGATTGTTTCCTATGTTGACACATGGTCCGAGGTGCCCTGAAGCGCGTGGTGAACATGTCCTTGATATACGAGGCTACCGGTAATAACAGTATGATTGCCGCCCCATCTGATGTAGGACCCCACTAGGTAGTGTGAGCAACAGCTGTACATGGAGAAAGTTTCTCTGACCTCAGGGTCCGTTATGGCTAAAGGGGATGTGTGTGTGTGTGTGTGTGTGTGTGTGTGTGTGTGTGTGTGTGTGTGTGTGTGTGTGTGTGTGTGTGTGTGTGTGTGTGTGTTGGGGGCTGATGAAGATGTTTTTAAGGGGTCACCAATTTTTTTCTGGGGAGGTAGGGGGGTCATCAATTTTGTACACATATACTAGTGGGGTCAATTTTGTACATAAAAATAGTTTAAAATTATGCTTTAAAAATATGGGAAGGGAGAGGGGGTCATTGATTTTGTACATGACATGAAGGGGGCGGGGTCACTTACTCTATGCATAAATTTTAGGGGGGGCAGTCACATTGTACATGCTTCTCCATAAAAATCATCACCCCCCATCCCCTAGTCATATATTATGAACGGCCCTTTACATTCGTTGAATGTCATTTAGCGGTACACATAAAGAACAGAATGTATGGACGTCAACTTCTATATTATGGGGAACAGCCAGACAGAGAGATTGAAAGTTTATTCACTAAACAGGCCATGGGCCCATAACACAAACTTTGCTTGCATGAATCACGCATGCCAGTGAGGTAATTGGTTACGTTTCACTGTTGTACTTTATATAAATATAGACATGAGTTATATACAGCATCAGTGCTTTCAAATGAAAGAATTTCGATAAAGGATCATATATATTTTTAAGATACATAATTCGTAGGGTTGAGTAACGCTCACAACTTCATGTTCAATATAAGAAGGAAAGGAAAAATAGAATGTCAAAGTTTCTCTGACAACTTATGGATGACAACTTCTTGTTTATTGGATAAAGCGACGTTTATTATGTATATTCTTACACCGTTATCAAGCTAAACTAATCTACATCGAAACGTCGCTCTATGCAGTAAACAGGAGTTGTCATCCATAAAGTTGAATGCTTAATTTTTTACTCACCAACTTCTAGAATGACCTAACAGAGATGGCTGAGAATGCCATTTAGCAAGTGCTACACATAAAGAACAGAATGGATTAATGTCAGCTTTAGTATTATGGAACTGTCAGGGATCCATTTTATTTCATTTCATTTCAGTTTATTTATTTATTATTTTTTATTTTTTTAAAATTAAAAACAATATATTTTATATATATTTATTTATACATTTATTTATATATATTTTTTAAAACTTTGGGGGGGGGGCATACGTGATATTCATCTACGGGATATGCACATGACAAAGTGTATTTAAAACTATATGTAATGAAGTTAATCTTAAATCAGATATATTTGATTCTTTTAAAGAATATTTCATCTTTTGAGTTACAGAAAAATGTGATTTAAAACAAAATGGAGCTGTATCTTCAAACATGACAAGTTAAACGTAAGGTTATGTGTCGTGTCCTAAATCACAGATAGAGAAGGCGTGTCTTAAAGTGTACACAACTGATTCATAAATCAGAGAAACTTTGTAGTTTTTAACACTGGGAAAATCTTAAAACACAGAATGTTGTATAACACGGAACATTTATAGCTATATTTTCGAAAGAGGTTAGATCTAAAACCCACAAAGCACACAGAAGGACTTCTATCTTGAAACACAGAGAAAGTAAAGCTTAAACATGTAGAAATGTTTTTAAAGTGTTGCCTCAAGCTTAAGTCTAAACTTACATTTGACAGCTTTACACATCATTTCCCACATGACAGAAGAGGAAATTTTATTTCTTAATCCATGGGACGTTTGTGATTGAACGTGATGTCCGCAGATTTCAGTCTTTAAGGTTGAGGCTATTTGTCAAAAAAGAAAGTAAAATATATCAGGAAATTGATGGGGAAACTGGAAATGATATGCTGAACTTCCTCACAGATGACATCTACATATATAAGGCACGTGGGAATACAACACTTCGGACTTCAGAATTTTTGTATTATTATCAAAAAAAATTAAACGGCCTAAAGTTAACGTGATAATCTGGCATGGTTCAGTGGTTAAATATCAATTTTCTGCACGATTGTGGTTGGTTGGTTGGTTGGTTAACGCTGCACTCAGCAATATTCCAGCTATATGGCGGCGGTCTGTAAATAATCGAGTCTGGACCAGACAATCCAGTGATCAACAGCAGGAGCATCGATCTACGCAACTGGGAACCGATGACATTAGTCAACCAAGTCAGCGAGCCTGACCACCCGATCCCGTATGTCGCCTCTTACGACAAGCATGGGTTACTGAAGGTTCATTCTAACCCAGACCTTTACTGGTACCAATTCAGTGATCCTTACCAGCTGATCCCGTTAGTCGCCTCTTACGGCAAGCATGGGTTACTGAAGATCAGTTGTAACCCGGGTCTGTTGTGTAGCCACTAACTGATATTCCCTCGTGCATATTCATACGTTTATACAATTGTCAACGCGTAGATGTGTGGTCTAGGGAACTAGCTCGGAATTAGGTAAGGGTGCAGGCTAAATGGGAACAAACCATTTTTTAAATTCTATACTTCTGAGTAGTAATTATCCGATTTGAACATTTCAAAACATACACCAAATAACACTGGGAATCGTGATTTCGTAATGTGTCAAAAATGGTGACATTTATGATGAAGCCTATTTTGAAAGTCCATGTTATTTCTCCATCAGGATCCATCGGTAGAGTTGGGTTTTCTCAGTTTTCTTTGGCTTTCCATGATTACGGCTGAAAGGGATGTACCGCGGAGTTGTTTCGCGCCTTTTACCGGTGGTTTAAAACGTTTGAAAATCTAAAAATAGCTCACTGCGCCTCGACGTAAATCCGTTAAGTCGGGCGTAGTAACGCCTAGGCTTAACCGACGTTGTGCATGACGTGTAAGAGCAGGGCGCTGCTAAGCCAGACGTAGTGTGTTACGCCTGACGTTAGCTACGCCCAACATGTGCATACGGCCACTGGAGTCTAACTTCACCGCGCGATTCAGACGGTACTTGTGGGTACTGTTGCCCTTTTAAGTACGATGGGTGCTCTTCCCGTGTCTCTGACGGAGCTTGCCCATATAGTGTGGGTGCTGTGCCCAATAACAAAGTAATAATCCTACAATGGGTGCTATTCCTGTGTCGTTGACAGAGCTTGCCCATATATTGCGGCTGCTATGCCCAATGAGAAACAAAAAATAATCCTACTCTGACTTCAAAACTCTAAAATGCTGAATATTGCTTCGCTGTTAATGTCTTCTTAATACTGACACATAAAATAATATGTTTTTGTGGGTGGCTGGACCCAAGAATATCCCTATTCTGAAGTAATTTGGAGCACATTCTTCACATGCGATTGTTACATTATGGTATAGACATAAGAAGGTAATAATGTACTGGCCTGTGATCAAACATACCTGGTTGCACTTATCAACAATAACACATTGTATATCCTGAACTGAGTCCATTTAAGTACACACAGATAAGTAAGTCCTGATGAGTTCTGTTGTACACAATGTCCATCTTGAAGACGCCCATAAGTGGGTTTCTGTATGAATACAGGATCTCCATATTGATGGCTGTGATCAGATCTCTGTGGGAGAGACACAAGTACTTGCTTGGACTGTGCTTGCAATCTCTTCAGGTAGACGTAGAGCTTGGGGAATCATCCTTGATACACGATGTTAATGGTAGGCACATAGAGAGGTTTTCAAGATCGGAAGTAAGCTAAAAAGTTACTCCAGGCGGATTCTAACACCAGTTGTCAACGCGTAGATGTGTGGTCAGGAGAACTAGCTCGGAATTAAGATGAAGTGTGCGTTGATGAAGACGAAGACATAGTTGAGTTCAACTTTTTTAGTTACATGACAAACAAATATACAAGACATAAATGAGATGAGCAGAGTTCCTGCTCAACCCCAGGGCGTTTCCTACGAGCAGCATTATCCTCCTCGTGGTCGTCCCAACACAGACAGTCGGGATACCAGACTCGTACTCCTTGACAATGTATATGTGAGCATATAACAGTTCTTGACAACAACGGACAGGCGACGACTCAACAATGGACAGACTTCCTTGACCAGTTGATGTGATGGCAGACACGGCCAAGGGGGGTGACCAATTAAGGTTATAAATGTCATACACAGTAATTAAAGGATTTGCATAGAATACAGATTAGCATCATATAAATAATTACTATAAAGTCTCATGTCTTGAGTACATAGTTTTTAGTTTTTAAATATTTGGACGATGGCTGTCCTGAATTAGTCACTATAACACAATAAATCTGTTTCTATGAATGGAGGTAGATGGGACACGCTTCCTTGTAATTATATGACGTGCACCTTCATTAGTGTGTCCGTGTTTGACAGTATTCCGAACAGGATGTTGTTTATCCTTAAGCACACCTGTTACGTTGAATTTAAGTTACAGAAAATGTTGAGTGAGTGATTTATGATTTTAAGTCGATCGGTAGTATTTCAGCCATATCGTGACTAAATCAAGTTATAGGTTTACAATAATTAAAACTAAATTATAAAAATACCTGTCAACGAAGGACAGTAAAACAACTAGATTATCACAGATACACATTTAAAACTAGTAATTAAATCTAAAACAGTTTAACTATAGATGACAAGACAATATAAAAAAACAGGCTATAGGATTGCCAACAACTGAAGGTAGATCACCATACTTGGGACCATAGCTGGATTTACACCATCCCTTCAGCTGTTAGCAATTTAGACAAATCTAGCCATACATTACAAACACACAAATATTGCGATTAAAAAGAGTGGAGAGATTTAACTGATTTTGAATGTTTTGGAACCTACGTATCCTCTCAGGAGGATAATAATTCTACAATTCTTTTGAAATACAATACAAAACCCCCTTTGAGGATACAGCCACTAACAATCTCAGTTACTGATTTAGACTTCCAATTATAAAAAAAAATACATCAACTTGCAAAACATATGATTCAAAATTTATCAATAAATATAATTTCATTTAAAAATAAGGATAATTATCATTATTAAAAAGATCCTTAACAGTTTTAACAATGATATATTTATCCCAGAAAATGTTGAAATAAGTTCAATATCTGATGTCCACCGCATGTCCTGTTTTTCAACCGTTGCCTGTGTAGACTCGGCAGACTGACCACGTCGTGAAATACGTCGCTGCCGTCGTCTGACGTGGGACCAACCGGAAATATTACCAATACAATTAACCTCATCCTTCAGCCGGGATTCAGCAGTGATGAAGAGCGACCATTACACTTGACACCATCTGTTTAGCATTCATGGGCGGTCATTTGTTATTCTGCCCTATGTTTAATCTAATTGATAATCCTACCCTAAGGGCTTGATGCAGTCATTAATATAGAGCCGGAAGGAAAGCTTGTTTTGGAGACTGATTGTTGAAACAAGAGTTTCCGTTTCTGATCACTACAATTGGAACCGAGAACTAGGGATGGTGGTCTCAACGTTAGTGAGGGTCCTCACATAAATGAAAAATGTTATTTGGTATTTCTGGGCTCATGTTCGACGGTATTATATGTTATAAAGTTGAAGTAGATATGTATATGCGTGTCAATATCAGTTTTAATAGAGCAAGACTTATAGGCCATATACAAAATATCCTTGTTTCTCATTACTGCCCAACCCAAAAGATATTTTTTTCACTAGAGAAAACGCAACTTTGACTCTCAAAATGTGCATGAATTTTTCACACTTTTACGTTTTTATTTTCTGAAAAGGTGTAAATTTCAACAAAAATCAAGGGGTTTTACACATAAAATAAGATAAAATGCCCGACCCATATTTTTTTACAAAATGATGAAAACAAATAATTTTTTATGTGGCTTACAAATATGCAGTTAAACTGGTTCATTACATGGACGTTTGGCATGGAAAGTGCGCTATCCCAGTTGGTATATCAGGGTATGGTCTAGTATGTCTCACACTCCCTGAACCACATTATTTTCCGCTCCGCCAATCCCTCCCTGTAATGCTTAAGACCTAAAAGAAGCACGTCTAGATTTCCTCAGGTTCTGAATCTCCCATCTCGCTGGGGCTCCTTTTCAATTTCCAAAGAATTAATTTCTATCAAAACTTGGTAGGGTCAAAAGAACGTACAGGCTCGCCAAAACATAGGTGCACCGATTCTTTTATTACTCCCAGGAATTTGAAAAAAATCCCAGATAATACACGGTAGACATGCGATTATGACAAGGCAAGAAGAACTTTTCTGAGTATTTTTAAATAAATACGTTAAAGTCAGACGGGGTATTATTTCTTGGGATCAATGAATCGAATTTTCATTATATTATTTTACTAGCACTCAAGAATGTGTCATATGTGATATTATTTCCCGTGATTATTGTATCTAATTTTCATTACATGGTGACTCTCTACCCAGTATCATATGTGAATATGTTTTGCAAGGTCTTTACAACGAGTTCTGCATCTGAATAGTATTCATTAATGTGTTGAGGCGGGTTGTCATTCGAAATCTAATTTATCACATATCAGCCTATCTCTGTGTGTTAATTGGTAATCTCGGTGTCTATATTAGTGCAACGAAGATTAATCATAAACATAATGGTATATTAGCTGAAAGAAGAGTTGATCGCATCATTCGGACTATATCGTGAGCATCTATTTGTGGACCACAATCAAACAGAGGTGATATCAGGTGTTCTCAGCCACAAACACATGCAAAGGCAGGTCAATATAAATACACGCGAACATATGGTACAGGTAAAAATCATTTTTGTCACAGACATATCAAATTTGCAAATGTCCTTTGTTATGAGGATGTGTTTTTGTTAATTATGTCACATTAATTAACTTTTAGTTATTATAGGTCACAAAAGTTTAAAGCGCTGAGTGTGGATTTGAACTTACATCTTGAATTTAGGCTATGTAATATTTCGCCTGTTAAGAGAGTATGCTGAAGAATTAGAGTTACCTCTTCTTTGTTGAGAATTTATTAAATGATTGTGTTGTGGCGTGCCTTCTGTTAGAATTCTCCAGAAACTGTATAACAGGTATATGAGGGATGGTTGATGAGATGAGGGACTACTAATACTTTGGATTTACGCTCGTCTATCTGCTAAAATCAGCGTTTCAAGACCAACCGTTCAACTGGCCTCGTCTACGTTGAACTTTCAACAGCTGTCAACAACCTTCAATCGGTCCATCTGTTCTTTACTGGGAATAGGTGAGTTAATATTTTAGATTTGTGACTCAATTATATTGGAAATCTGTACTGTCATTCATTGTAACCTTGTTTATTGTTTATTCAATATATAATTGAATGTTATAGACTTCTCTGTGTTCTATTTTGCTGGTTTAAAGGGGACTCACAAGCCTTTTATCTCAGTAATTTCTAAACCGTAACACTTTGAATAACGTTTCAATAAGAAGAATGGAATATTCCATTTGTGAAGGTGGTCTGTAAATGATCGAATCTGGACCAAATAATTCCGTGATCAACAGAATGAGCATCTATCTACGCAATTGGGATACGATTACATGTGTCAGCCAGGTCAGCGAGCCTGACCATCCGATCCCGTTAGTCGGCTCTTCCCACAAGCATGGGTTGCTGAAGACCAATTCTAACCCGGATCTTCACGGATGGGAATGCAAAAAAGCTTGAACATATTGACAAATATTTCAATAAATGGTGGATAGGACGCAATGACGTCACAAAGGAAATGGCAATGACGTCACAATTAGTGATGGCGTCATTTAGTTCAGTTTCAGCAAATCTGAACATCTCCATGTAGTGATATTCACACAAATTGTACTGCTGCAGGCCAGGTGGCCGAACGCTTGAGGTGAAGGGTGTTTGTTGACATGTGACTTCCCCTTTGAGAACACGAATACATGATTACCATTAACAAAAACAAACACGCGTGACCGCTGCGTAAAGGGCGGATGGGTAGCTTGTGAACAACGGTCAGGTCATGAACCGGGATATGCCTTGGTCAAGTGACGAGGTCAACGCTGCTGTCAGAACGCCCACGAGAGGATTTCCACGGAAGCCCATTACGACAACATCATTTTTCATCTCGAAAATTCAAAATCATATACAGAAAGTACAATATCTCATTTTAGTCCTAAATTGACTAAAGGGGTCAATCCAAAGCAGAAAGAGAAGCATTAGGAAGCTCATTTGCTGAATTCAACTAATCTTCAAATTTGCACCTAGTAGTTTGAATTTTGAACTACATTGCTGAATTTTCAACATAGTATGAAAACATTTTCAAAATATACTCATGCCAATAATGGTTGTCACCCCCTTCAATTTTTTATTGGAGAGGGTGTGGGGTGTGTGTGGGGTGGGGGGGGGGGGGGTGTGGGGGTGACAACCATTTTTGGCATGACTATAGTTACTGTATGTGACAGTTTTGAAGAGAACTTTCAGCCTAACGTGATTTTTCAGTTTGAATTGTCAAAGGCACATTTTTAGAAAAAATTATAAATCAATTAAGTATCTAGAATTTTCAAGGTAAGAACAGCATTACATGTCCGTAATGGCCGTCCCAAAAGTTTACAGTTTCGACAGTTCAGGGTCTGTGGCATGTAGGTGTCTTTGTAGTTCATCTGGTGTAGTATTGTTAGAGTGAGTGAGTTCAGGTTTACGCCGCTTTTAGCAATATTCCGGGAATATCACGACAGGGGACACCAGACATGGACTTCGAAACCGGGAATCGAAACCGGGTCTTCGGCGTGACGAGCGAACTCTTTAATCACTAGGCTGCCCGACCGCCGTCGTTTTGTTAGAGAGGCTTCGTCTCTGCCAAATGCAAAGTCTCTGCGGTAAGCCCGAGTCAAGGAGTACGAGACATTAAATGATGAAGTGAGTCTTCGTTATACAACTGGGGCCGACTAAAGGGCAGACAAGTTAATTTAAGCACTTGTATCAAGCACTTGTATCAACTGCAGCCAACAATGAGCTTCCGTGAGCATGCTCAGGGCCATGTTCAGATCTGTCTGCAGTGATCTGCTATTTCCTTCGTTCTTGACCTAACATCGTGGGAACTGTTCAGTAACATGCTTTACAACCGTTAGGCCTATGTGTGGCGAAATCGTTTACCAACTGTCTTGGAATGTCTGTGGAATCTGAAATGAGTGAGTGAGTGACACTCATTAAATGCGACTTTGTAAAGTATTGCCGTCATATTACTTTCGTTTGTTTCTTTGTTCTTTTACGCCTCACTCAGCAATATTCCAGCAATATGGCGGCGGTTTGCAAATAATCGAGTCTGGACCCGACAGTCCAGTGATCAACAGCATGAACATAAATCTACGCAATATGCTCCGCCCGACAAGCACGAGCTGTTAAAGACTAGTTTTAACCAGAATGCATCACTACGGTAATGCATGATGGTATAACGTATCGGTATTTAGTGAGTGAGTGAGTTTAGTTTACGCCGCACTCAGCAATATTCCAGCTAAATAGCGGCGGTCTGTAAATAATCGAGTCTGGACCAGACAATCCAGTGATCAACAGCATGAGCATCGGTCTGGGCAATTGGGAACCGATGACATGTGGCAACCAAGTCAGCGAGCCTGACCACCCGATCCCGTTAATCGCCTCTTACGACAAGCAGGGGTTACAGAAGATCAATATTCTAACCCGGATCTTCACGGGTTATCGGTATTTACGATGTTGACGTCTACATATGGATGTAAAATGAGTAACAGTTAATGTTTAATACAAAGCTAAAACTGTCAATAAACTTCGCATTTATCCAACCGTTAAATCGTTGACATAGTCAAAGCAATATCAATCAGCTTGAATACCGTCTCAGTGAGTTTAGTTTTACGCCGCTTTTAGCTGGCTGGCTGAGTATGGTTTTACGCCGTTTTTAGCAATATTCCAGCAATATTACGGCAGAGGACACCAGAAATGGGCAAAGGGCAATGTACCCACAGGTGGGCAATCGTCTACAGCGTGACGAGCTTACGCTTTAACCACTTAAGTACTCACTGAAATGGAAATATGTGGTTTTGGGCGTTATTTCGACGTATTAAACACAACTAAATTTAGATTGCTAAATATTCTATGACTATCGTTTTCCCCATGTTTGGTTTTTAACGGTTTTTGTAGATCGTCCAAAATAGATGCAGGAGAGCAAATCGTGTCATTTGTACCCCTTGAAATTTCATCAAAGTCAAAATGTACGTTTCAGGTGCAAGCTATAGTATGTTAATGAGATATACTCTTCACAGGTTCGTGAGCATAATATATTTTATGAAAAACGTCACATACCATTCATCCCTAAATTCTTTAATCCTGATATGCAAAATAATTGATTTAGGGATATTCTCAGTGCATTTTTCATGCCTGTACTCTTGTTGAAAGCTTACTGTCTTTACGAGTTCATTCAAAGCTTTGATTGTCAATTGCCCAATCGCTATGGCAACGCACGTTGCATCTTCCCGTCTAACCAGTGCTGCGGGTAGTTGTTACCACCCATTGTTGATTGTGACATATTTTACCTATGACATGTTTCTAAATTGTTTGATAATATGCAATTATATATATTTTCACCTGTAAAATGGTATTTTGAATGATCATTAGAGGACCAAATTAAAAGGCGTAATTGGGAAAAAAATATAATTATTTAAATTTTTGTTAAAACTGCCTATTTTAATGAAGTAGTAACAATTAAACGCCAAAATATCAAGTTATTTCTATTTCTACTTTAGGCTACCTATAGCCCCAAAATGCTGTCTGAACACATGATTCACTGCACGAGGTGATTCAGCTGTACGTTATACGCTTATACTTATCATAAGCGTATAATGTTTGTGTTACAGGCGAATACAGATCTATAATATCAATCAGTGTTTGGTGTCACGTCTGATCAAGTTTAATTTTCAAACATGAAAAAGGTGCTTTTTTGTCTCATCAATCCCGGGCCCAGTAAAATGTGTTTAATGATCTTGACTTTCAACTCGTAACTAATGGTGCGAACAAAATCAAGCTAAATGGTTGTGCTTTGAGTCATTGGTTCTCGTTAATGCCGGCTTAATCTGCCAACACTGTCATTCTATGACTGAATGGGCCTCTGCGTGGTGTCCTAGATGAGACTCTGTTTATTGTTATACGAGCAGGATTGCTGTGTTTGATCGGCCATCGCTGAGAGCACCTTCACATATTGCAGAAATATGTGAGTGAGTGAGTGAGTATGGTTAAACGCCGCTTTTAGCAATATTCCAGCAATACCACGACGGGGGACACCAGCAATGGGCTTCACACATTGTACTCATATGGGAATCGAACCCGGGTGTTCGGCGTGATGAACGAACTCTTTAACCACTAGGCTACCCCTTCGCCCCCAGAAATATGTAAATTATCAATGTTTTATGGCATTTCACTAAAACGCTTTTATTGCTTTTACAATATGAAGATAACCCGGTATGCCGATGCTTCCGGGATCGGTGAGATAGTCGAGTAGTTACATTGCTTGCCGAAGACCAGGGTTCGATTCCCATGCTATAACATACCGACAGTCCCTTCTGTTGAACCACTTGTATATATGTTGTACAACATTTATCATGTATGTCGAAAGTACACAACTATGTCCGTGATCGGTGAGTGAGTGAGTAGAGTTTAGTTTAACGCCACACTCAGCAATATTGTATGGCGGCGGTCTGAAAATAATCGAGTCTGGACCAGACAATGTCAACAGCAAGCATCGATCTGCGCAATTATGTGTCAGCAAAACTGACCACCCGATCCGTTAATCGCCTCTTTACGACAAGATAGTCGCCTTTTTATGGCAAGCACATGGGTTGCTGAAGACCTATTCTACCCCGGATCTCCGTGATCGGTGAGTTAGTCGAGTAGTTAAAGTGTTTGCCGAAGACCGAGGTTCGATTCTCATGGTATAACATCCTTACATTGGCCTGTTTCCCAATCCGGCATTGATACTACAACTGGATTAATGTACAGATTTATTTAAGATGGGATATGCAGAGAGTAAGTTATGCTCATATTGTAAAAATGCACCAGAAAGCGGAATTCATCTCTTTTACGACTGTCCAAAATCTAGAAAACATATGGAATCAATATTCCAATTGGATAAGAATAGATGAAAAAAAAAAAATCATATTTGGACTCTCTGATAAAAGGAACGATGTCCTTAATCTCCTGATAACAGTTGTCAAATTTACTCTTTTTAAAATACGAACATATACTTGTACACCAAGTTTCGATACGATCAGAAAGGAAATAAGTAAAATTTACAATATCGAGAAAACACATGTCATGTCTTCTTGTAATTTTACCAAATTTGTTGGATTCTGGTCTGATTGTCACCAATTGTTTGACTGATATTAACGTACAACTAACTTGCCTATCTTCCTACAATGCCATGTGTTTTGGTTTATATTTGGGTGTCATTTGATGTCGTGATTTTGTACCTACAAAAAGATGAATAAAAAAAAGGATTATTTACAGTGTTTTACATTCATTGCGACAATTGTAGTACTGCGATCGTTTCCTGAAACGGAACCCTTTCCTAATTCATTCGCTGGAATAAAACATGTTATATAGGATGAAGATTCAGGTGAACACATCACGATCCAGTGTGCTGATGTTCACATGAACAGACCCTTGAAGGTCCGGGTTAGAATATTGATCTGCAGTAACCCATGCTTGTCGTAAGAGGCAACTAACGGGATCGGGTGGTCAGGCTCGCTGGCTTGGTTGACACATGTCATCGGTTCCCAATTACGCAGATCGATGCTCATGCTGTTGATCACTGGATTGTCTGGTCCAAACTCTATTATTTACAGACCGCCGCCATATAGCTGGAATAGTGCTGAGTGCGGCGTAAAACTAAATTCACTCACTCACTCACATGAGCAGTAACTAGACTCCAAGAGCCCTTGCTATGACTCAACCAAGGGAGGCCGTAATGAAATATCCCTAACAACAGCTAAACTTTATTTCAGTCGACACAAGTGGTGCAAGTGGGGCACATGTCGACGTTGTCAGGAAGAGACTTCACATCCTGACGTAGGTGATGAGGAGCATGGGTGGTTGAGGTGTTGGGGAGGGTGAGCTAATATGTGCTATCTGATTTGCTGGACTTCGAGCACAAAGTATACATTCCGACCTAATGGTGTTATGTCCCACCCACTGTTTAATTGCCACGGTCGTCGTGTCTCTCACAGCTCAGTGTGTGTTAGGATGTATCTTGTCCAAACACAGGAAATGGTTATCGATGAGCTTTTTTACCATCGCTGACAGAATAAACGAGTGTTGCGTTTTGTGATAGCTGGGTGTGATTTTTAATGGAAAGAAAACAACTCATAGCATTATAACATTAACAGAACAAACAGGGGAATTAGGTCCAAGTAACCCTGATATTTTCGCCCTCGAAGGTATTATATATATTTATTACCAACGAGGGCGACAATATTGGGGTTCATATTTTCATATTATTACCCACGTGGTCAACGTATGGGTAGTTGCATACTAATCTCGTACGTCACACGAGTGTCGTATCGCGTTGACCTGTGTCGTAACGACTTGACATGAGATTCTACCGATTTGATGACCTCTCAATTAGGTCACATTCTGACATAACTATTTTTTCATTCATAACAAACACGTGAATTCATTCATTCTACAACTTAAATGCATTGTGGGAATGTAAACATTGCGAACGTTGCCGTGTCGCTGTTTAATTGTGAGTCGAACTGAGACATTATATCCGTCGAAACACATAAACGCCATGTTTCCACCAGTGATGTTAGCCGAATGAAGCAACTGCAAACCAAGAAATATGTTTACGACACTCGGGCCTAAGTATCGGTATGTCCCTCGCTCTCGCTCGGGAAATACCAACATTTAGGCACTCGTGTCGTAAACATAGTATGATATGGGCGCTCATATAATATCCTCTATTACCTTCGAGGGCGAAAATATCAGGGTTCATATTTTTCATACGATGCCCTAGGACAAAATATCACTTCGTCATGGTGACGTGACGTCATGAACAATTTGCTATGACGTCACGTGTCTTCTGTCAAGTTGCGTTGTACATGCGGCGACGGTGGGTAACGACACTCGTGGGTAACGACACTGTTTACGACACTCGTGGGTAACGACACTGTTTACGACACTCGTGCCTAAATATAGGTATATACCTCGCTCTCGCTCGGGAAGTACCAACATTTAGGCACTCGCGTCGTAAACATAGTACGGGTATGACATGGGCACTCATATAATATCCTCTATATAATTCAAAGAATTAAAATTAAGGAAAAACTTCGCACATAGGCGGGGTAGCCTAGTGGTTAAAGTGTTCATTCGTCACGCCGAAGACCCGGGTTCGATTCCCCACATGGGTACAATGTGTGAAGCTCATTTCTGGTGTTCCCCGCCGTGATATTGCAGGAATATTGCTAAAAGCGGCATGCAACCAAACTGACACACTCACTCTTCACTGAAACAAATTATTGTTACTCAAAATTACCCGAACATAGATTTGAAAAAAAGAAAGAAAAAAACAACTCTTGCAAGACAGAGTGATGGTTAAAGAGACATAATCAAATTTAACGGTGCTTTTAATCTTCAACAATATAAAACAGACGCGGTGTACTTTTTTAAACACTGTGATTAGTATAGATCAGAGATTGCCATTATCTCACTGGGGACTTGAGTTGAAACAGACATACTGTAACAGTTCTCTGTCATGAAATCAACTTTAAAAAGAGTTCATTTTATCATGTAAGGTTTTGAAAGTATTACGATAGTATCACGACATTGTTGCAACATGTGATTAACCTAATCGTGAAGATCCGGGTTACAATTGATCTTCAGTAAACCATGCTTGTCGTAAGAGGCGACTAACGGGATCGAGTGGTCAGGCTCACTGACTTGGTTGACACATGTCATCGTAGATTAATGCTCATGCTGTTGATCACTGGATTGTCTGGTCCAGACTCGATTATGTACATACCACCGAAATACAGCTGGGATATTGCTGAGTGCGGCGTAAAACTAAACTCACTCACTCAGTCACACAACCTGTTGGAGAAAACAGTGGTGTTTTCACAGTCTTGGAGGTGTATGAAGTCCAGGTGCCCTTGCTCAATATATCAAAGTCCGGTTCGTTAAATATTTAAATAGCATATTCTGATCACGTGTATCATTTATCTTGGTCATGCAAACATCGGGACATCAGGTATTCAAAGGCAGTATTAGACCGCATTTAATTGAGATACATGGCAACTGAGAGACCGAAGACTTACATGAATGTATGGGTAAACCGAACTTAATCCAAACTTGCCTAACTTAGATCCGACAACGCGCTCTTTTAATATCGAACATATACTAATCATAGTATTTACTCCGTATTTGAGGTGAATGAGTGAGTTTAGTTTTACGCCGCTTTTAGCAATATCCTTATCTAAAATTCTCTTTGAAACGAGTGAGTGAGTTGAGTTTTACGCCGCACTCAGGAATATTCCAGCTATATGGTGGCGGTCTGTAAATAATCGAGTCTGAACCAGACAATCCAGAGATCAACAGCATGAGCATCGATCTGCGTAATTGGGAACCGATGACATGTGTCAACCAAGTCAGCGAGCCTGACCACCCGATCCCGTTAGTCGCCTCTTACGACAAGCATGGGTTACTGAAGATTCATTCTAACCCGGACCTTCATGCGTCCTTTGAAACGACTAGTGGTGAATTTTTCGTTTTAGGTTGAACAATATATCCGATGACATTAAGCACCTGTGGTTGGTTATAACTTCTTTGAGAGGCATTTAGAAGTTGGAGCAGTAAGGGAGGATAACAATATATGGATGAACAACTTCTTTATTGCTGTGAGAGCGACGATCCGGGAGGTTCTAACACCGTAATAAAGACGTTGTTCATCCATATATTGTTATCCTTCCTTACCTGTGGTTTGTGTTGGTGAAAGAGGTTTACATCAGGTATAAATAGCAGTAAAAGTCGAATTTAAATATTTAAGCATGAAATATAATGGTTGTTGTTGCTGACCTTTCAAGCCGTTGACTACATATCTAGGTGAGTTATATGATATCGTGGAAATATTTATTCAAAAGATAAACTTAATAATGCTTTTCAGATCCACAACGTGCTCACAGACGCTCGACATACAATTATCTAAAAGCTGATTTCTTCATTAGATGCGGAGTAGCCTAGTGGTTAAAGCGTTCGCTCGTCACACCGAAGACCCTGGTTCGATTCCGTACTTGGGTACAATGTGTGAAGACAATTTCTTGTGTTCCCCTGCCGTGCTAGTGCTGGTATATTGCTAAAAGGGGAGCAAAACCAACTCACTCACTCACTCATAACATGCAAGTGTGTGACAAAAGCCATGCTCGTGATGATCCTTTGAACATATCTGGTGCACGTGGTGCTGCTATGCCTACTACCATCAGTAACATGGATGTGCTAGTTAACCCTTATTAATGCTGTTTGTCACGTGCCGTACACCAAGCACGGACCACATGGCCAACAGGGCTGCTGGCTTCTGTCACGATCTAGTGCGACTTGCACAATTAGCATAACAGAGACATCTGTTCCTCAACAATGGTTAAATTTACGTATGTTTTATGCCGAGTAGGTTGTTTTGCATGCATAGTTTGTCCGTGTGTGGGATCGGTTTAACTGGTTGTAGTTGTGTCGTGATAAATGAGGCTGTCGGTAAATGTGTTGGCGATTCATTGTGTGAGGGACAATTCTGAATAGCTGAGTGAGTGAGTGAGTGCGTAAGTGAATGTAGAATTGTCTGGCACTGTGTAACCCGGCATTAGGCTGGATTAAAACAAACTGACACTTAGACACACATTCAGCCATACACACACAGAGACCATCACACTCACACACATATATACACACACAATCGCACATACATACACACCATCACCATCAAACTTACATCAAACTCATCATCACACACATACACACAGCGACATCACGCTCTCACACACATACACACAGAGACATCACACACACAGAGACATCACACTCTCACGCACATACCCACAGAGACATCACACACACACTACACACACACGCTCTCACACACACACAGAGACATCACGCTCTCACACACATACACAGAGACATCACACTCTCACACACATACCCACAGAGACACACTCTCACACTCACACAGCGACATCACGCTCTCACATACACACACAGACATCACACTCTCACACACATACACACATAAACACACTCCAACATACACACAAGACCTCACACACATACACAGACATCGCACTCTCACACACATACACACAGAGACATCACACTCTCACACATACACACAGAGACATCACACTCTCACACACATACACCACAGAGACATCACACACACACAGCGACATCACACTCTCTCACACATACACACAGAGACATCACACTCACACACACATACACACACATCACCTCCACACACATACACAGACATCACACTCTCACACACATACCACACAGAGACATCACACTCCACACACATACACAGAGACATCAAACTCACACACACATACACACACACACAGATCACACACATACAGATACATCACACATACACACCATCTCTCACACACACAGCGACATCACACTCTCACATACTTACACACAGACATCACACTCTCACACACATACACATCACTCTCTCACACACATACACACATGACACACACACAAAGACCTCCCACACATACACACAGACATCACACTCTCACACACATACACTCAATCGCACATACATACACACCATCACACTCTCATTCACACACTCTACATCACACACATACACACACACACACAGAGACCATCACACACACACAGAGACCACATCACACGCACACACCACACACACACACGCACACACACTCACACCGGCAATCAGCACAGACATTCATCCACCCTCGCACACCCACCCTTACATACACAAGCTGACCCATAAACGGTTAGGTCCCATACTGCCTACAGTTCCAAACTGCCTACATTCCAAACTGCCAACAAAACTATTGTAGGCAGCGTGGGAAATAATTTTTTGCCCTGTAAAATAATGGAACAGCCCAAGTATCAATTAAGAAGGGGTGCGTCGTTTGGAGTAAGGGATAATTAGGGGGATTATATTACTAATGATGGTACCGTAATGAAACATGCTCTGTGCATCTACTTCCGTGTGTAGTATGTTTTGAGTCTCATCATCCAATAGAGATTACAAGACATGTACAATGATATTGTTTTATTTTGTTTTGGGAAGCAGTTAACATGTTTGTATTGTAATCTCCAAAGCAGGATTAGCTTAATCTTATTTAATCAAATTGGGTAAGCTTGTTTTAACTATGTTCATACAGGCTTTGTCTGTCTGTCAGATTATGCTCCACCGTGCTGACAAGTGATATATGGATGGAACTTTCTATGTTGCACCAGCCCTATGGGACCACCTGTATGTCATTCACTTCACTCAGGGCGGTGGGGTAGCCTAGTGGTTAAAGCGTTGGCTCGTCACGCCGAAGACCCGGGTTCGATTCGCCACATGGGCACAATGTGTTAAGCCCATTTCTGGTGTCCCACGCCGTGATATTACTGGAATATTGCTAAAAGCGGCGTAAAACTAAACTCAGTCAGTCATTCACTTCACTCAGGCTCTTTGGCGAAATATGGCTGAGAAAGGACTGACAAAAACTACAAGGACATCCCACAGGTGCAGGCCCATGCAGGAGAGCAGCTGCTCGACATCTCATCAAGTTTGCTAAGTGATTGCCAGTTGTGTGTAATTGTGAAACCAGTAAAAGACTGTAAAACCAGTGAAGGACTGTAAAACCATTGAAAGACTGTAAAACTGTATTTTTCATGATATATCCATGTTCCCATGTAAATACTTAGAAATCTCAGAATGAATAAAGATGTCTTACCAACCAACACTTGTCATCTTTTTGAAACTTCTGTAGGCAGAGTGGGAAGATACCATAGAACAGGTCAGTTCGTTAACCAACCAACTGGTCAAGTTCATTATAGCAGGGGTAGAACAGGTCAGAGCGGTGTATACACTTCCTGATCACTGGACCCTATCATGTTGTTTTAACCTGTAGGCAGTATGGGAATACACCCCATAAACACAACACATACAGACAGACAGACAGGCAGGCAGACGGCAGACAGGCAGACAGACAGACAGACCGGCAGACAGACAGTTTAGTCGTTGTTGCACCTTTTACTTTATATATTGATTCCGATTTTTGTCCATACTAGTAGTCAATGTGTGTTGCAAGTCAGGTATTATTACATCCAACAGATCGATATTATTGTCGCAGGAACTACAAAGTCCATTCTGGCTGATGCTATTTATTTTATGCACGAAACCTGTGGGTCACAACAACATGTTAAAGTTGCTGCCTGACAAGGTGTGTGTTTACACAGATAATATAAATGTTAATCAATTATTAAATACTCAAAATATATTCTATGGAATTAATTGTATTTTTAACAATTAATTTTATCACTTGGCAATTTCCCCATAACATTGTTTAATGTCATGTTGAATATACTTCATACCTGAGAAATAAATACCTTTTGCATAATTAATTCAAAAAATCATTCCAAATTCACAACATACCTGTGGGTCACAACAACATGTTAAAGTTGCTGCCTGACATGGTGTGTGCTGGGCCTCCGACACATGTAGTTTTTATAGAGAGCAGTCATGTGACCTGCCTCTGCAACATTTGCAGGGACTGCATGTGTCAAAGCCCAGGATATTCCAGTCAGACCACAAGTAAGGTGGGCTGTTTACACCAACATCAGTGAGAGTGCTGGAAAGTATGGTGCAGTGTTAGTGACAGATATTAGCCTGTGATATTATTGATGGATCGGATACGATAGTTGTGATCTTTAATATGCATGGTTTCGGCGAAAACTGGGTGCTGCTTCACTTGGTCCCGGTTCGATCCCGGTTCTCCCCGATTATGTTGTCTGTCAGCACCATACCGTGTGGGTGTCAGCGAAGTAGTTAACACCTGACACCTTCATACCTTCGGGGTTTCTTCCCACATTAACCAGACATGCTGAATAACTGTTGAAAAAGACGTCAGCTCCTACCCACTCACCCGTCGTAAACATATTACGTAATGTGGTTCTCCAAACATAGTACATTATGGAAACGGAATGATGGCGAGTGCATTAGTAGTTTTTTGGGGTCGCAGTCAACAATATTTTCAGTGAGTGAGTGAGTTTAGTTTTACGTCGCATTCAGCAATATTCCAGCTGTATGGCGGCGTTCTGTAAATAATCGAGTCTGGACCAGACAATCCAGTGTTCAACAGCATGAACATCGATCTGCGTAATTGGGAACCGATGACATGTGTCAACCAAGCCAGCGGGCCTGACCACCCGATCCCGTTAGTCGCCTCTTACGACAAGTATGGGTTACTGAAGGCTCATTCTAACCCCCACTTTCGCGGGTCAATATTTTCAGTAGCACGGCGGCCTTTAATATGGTATACCTCAAATGGCATTTGCGTTCATTCCTGACAAATTGTCTGAACCCCTGAAGATAGATATGTAGGTATATCTTTGCTCACCACGTTTATGTACAAGTGTCCAATGGATCAAGGCATGAAGTGTTTTCATGCGGGATAACGGTATACAATGTTGAAAAAAATGAAATGTTTCGACAGAACGGAACTTGGTCCTTTTCTGAGATTGTGAAAGTGAAAATAAATCCTTTGGGTTTTACAGAATCTACATGGTATTAGTTCCGCTTATATCAAATACTTTCTGTGTATATCGAGAAAATCCTTCCTTGATAGATGTAAGGATTAAGGTTATATTTGAGATAGAGATTTGATGGTACATTTGCTAGACCGAGCAATATACAGACCCGTGCATAAAGTATTCGGACACTTGACCTAATTTCCATAGACTTTTCATGACGCGAGCTCAGGGTTGATCTTTGTAAAACTTAACAGGCAAATTTGAAATCATCTCTGCTCTGCGCACATAATTTCAGTTCAATTTTCCGACCACTATTTAACTAATGACATCACATTTATCAACTTGCGTATGGTTCCACAATGCACAATCCCATAGGCCGCCATTTTAGAGGAGTTCCCCGGCACTGTACATATGTTGATTAAATTGTTGCCATTCGATAAATAAGCAACGGAAAATTACACAGAAATTATGTGATTGTAGGTAAGATGATTCCTCACAAATGTGCAAAATTTGACTTGGATCTTACGAAAATTCAATTCATAAAAATTATTTATGCTACACTAAAGTAACACGTAAGTCTATGGAAGTTACGTCAAGTGTCCAAATACTTTTTAGACAACTCTGTATCTCTCTAGATCTTGGTACAGATTTTATGTAGCTTTGGTATTCCGTACAAAGGAGGAATGGACATGTCTTCAGGTTTTAATAGTCAAGCAAAACGTTGAATACACCGTTGAATGGTTTTGACAGATATTCCTCAGAATATATACAATTACATTATGACATCGTTTAAAAGGATAATGTCAAGCCTAAATATTTATGTGTATACATGCAACCCCAATGAGTTGGGGAAGAAAAGGTCATGATCCCCCTCGTGGTACTAAATAAACACGCACAACGGATTAGTTGATGGTCTGGTGATCTGATGGTACTATAGCATTGCATTCATTAATAAGTTATGGTTGCAACCGTATAGACAGGAATGATAGATACCTTCAATGACCCTGATTCTATACACGATGCACGTACATACATACATCAAAGTATTATTAATAGTGAGTGATTGTCTCGTATACTTGTATATCAGCACAATTGTGTACCATCAACGTCATGCATTGACTATATGTACTGTACCTATAAATAAGTGAAAACATGGTAAATAATTTTAAACAAATATAGTGAGTGAGTGAGTTTAGTTTTACGTCGTTTTTAGCAATATACCACCCATATGGCGGAGGTCTGTAAATAATCGAATCTGGATCAGACAATCCAGTGAGCATCGATCTGCGCAATTGGGATACGATGACATGGGTCAACCAAGTCAGCAGCCTGACCACCCGATCACCTTTAGTCATCTCTTATGATAAGCATGGGTGACTGAGGATCAATTGTAGCCCGGATCTATTATCAATAACACACACCTTTCATATAATAAATAATTAATGTTGAAGGTCAGGATAGATGTGAATATAGTATGGAAATATTTGTTTGTTTATTTGTTTGTTTCACGCCGGATTCTAGTCCTGTCTGGACCAGATAATCAAGTGACTGGTATCACAGGCATCCATCTGCGCAGTTGGAATACGATGGCATACATCGGGCAAGTCAGCGAGCCTGATGAAGATTAATTCTAACCCAGGTCTTAACGGGTGTATACAAAATGAAAAGATGGATACTTACTTACTTACGACTAACGGGATCGGGTGGTCAGGCTCGCTGACTTGGTTGACACATGTCATCGGTTCCCAGTTGCGCAGATCGATGCTAATGCTGTTGGTCACTGGATTGTCTGGTCCAGACTCGATTATTTACAGACCGCCGCCACAGCTGGAATATTACTGAGTGCGGCGTAAAACTAAACTCACTCCCTCACTTACTTACTTTTCAAATACGAATATCAAAGTATGTTGACCCTATAAATCTTACGTTTCTTTCCTTAGAAAAAACAGACCTTAACGTTTTAATGAACTTTTGCTCCTTATGTTAAAAAGAATGTGTGTGAGTGAGTGAGTTAAGTTTTTAACTGTATTATCAGCTAAAAGTGGGGCCTAAACCGAAAATGACGCCGTTTGCACATGTTCATCTCTTAAGTGAAACCAACGACCACGGAATGGCGATGACAAACCTTATCGCTGCGAACCAGGAGTCGAACTCACAGTCAAGGGTTGCTGGCGTGATGAAAGGGAAGCAACTCTGCACTTCGAATTGCAGCACTTCAGGCGACTAGACCATCCATGAACCGTTCATTAAAGCTTTCTCTCGTTACGCCGAAGACCCGGGCTGTATTTCTCACATTTCTGACGTCCCCCACAGTAATATTGCTGGAATATTGCTAAAATCGGCGTAAAACCATACGACTACACTACATAGTTCATATTCTCTATGTTTAGTTCACAGTCCCTATATCTAGTTCAATTTCAACATTTAGTTCAGTCTGTACATTTAGTTCACAATCCCTACATTTTTCACAATCTCCTGTATTTAGTTAGTTTCAGCCTCTAGTTCACAGTCTCTGTATTTAGTTCAGCGTTTCTACATTTAGTTCACAATCCCTTAGGCTACATTTCGTTCACAGTATCTATGTTTAGTTTGAGTCTGTTAATTTTGTTCACTCTCTACATTCAGTTTATAGTTTCATTACTTAGTTCACAGTCTTTGCATTGAGTTTGCGGTCCCTACATTTAGCTCACAGTCTCTACACGTATTTCACAGTCGCAACATTTATTTCAGTCTTTACATTCAGTTAACACACTCTTCATTTAGTTCACAATCTCTACATGCATTTCAGACTCTACATGTAGTTTATTTACCGAGTTCACAGTCTCTATATTTTGTTCAGTTTCCACATTTAGCTCACAATCTCTCCATCCATTTTACAGTCTCTGCATGTATTTTATAGTCTCTACATTTAGTTCAGTTTCTTAACTTAGTTCACAATCTCTATCTTGAGTTCAGTTTCTTTACGTAGCTCACAGTCTCTACACGTATTTCACAGTCGCAACATATATTTCAGTCTTTACATTCAGTTCAAGGTCTCTTCATTTAGTTCACAATCTCTACATGCATTTCGGACTCTACATGTAGTATATTTACCGAGTTCACAGTCTCTGTATTTTGTTCAGTTTCCACATTTAGCTCACAATCTCTCCATCCATTTTACAGTCTCTGCATGTATTTTATAGTCTCTACATTTAGTTCAGTTTCTTAACTTAGTTCACAGTGTCTATCTTGAGTTCAGTTTCTTTACTTAGCTCACAGTCTCTACGTATTTCACAGTTCAGTCTTTACATTCAGTTAACACACTATTTATATAGTTCACAATCTCTACATGCATTTCAGACTCTACATGTAGTTTATTTACCTAGTTCACAGTCTCTGTATTTTGTTCAGTTTCCACATTTAGCTCACAATCTCTCCATCCATTTTACAGTCTCTGCATGTATTTTATAGTCTCTACATTTAGTTCAGTTTCTTAACTTAGTTCACAATCTCTATCTTGAGTTCAGTTTCTTTACGTAGCTCACAGTCTCTACACGTATTTCACAGTCGCAACATTTATTTCAGTCTTTACATTCAGTTAACACACTCTTCATTTAGTTCACAATCTCTACATGCATTTCAGACTCTACATGTAGTTTATTTACCTAGTTCACAGTCTCTGTATTTTGTTCAGTCTCTACATTTAGCTCACAATCTCTACATCCATTTCACAGTCGCTACATGTATTTTACAGTCTCTACATTTAGTTCAGATTCTTTACATAGTTCACAGTCTCTATCTTTAGTTCAGTCTCTACATGTAATTCACAGTCTGTTCATTTAGTTCACAGTGTCTATACTTTGTGTACAGTCTCCGTATACGCTATCAGTTGCATGCAACAAGAGATGTTAATATTCGCATACTTTACACAAGGACACATAGTTATTGAGTAACTTTGTTAATGATTTACCCCAGAACACGCAAACACGATGGTAATAAATAGCATACGAAACTAAATAGAAATTAATTATATTTTCCACTCAGGCGATAAACTCGATGTGAAATGGGAAACTACTTTAATGTCCTTTTAATTCATTAACTTTACAATCAGGATTACAGGATTGAGAATTCCATTAAGTGATAACTATTTTACACCGGATTTATATGGTAGCAAGATATCGACGAATTTGTATTGCTACAACTTATTACAGTGACTTAAGATTTATAGTCACATTACCACTTATTACAATTTTAAATCAATTTGATCTGACAGTTTTCTTGCAGCAGACACAAATATTATCACTTCTGATGCCGTTACATTTCTCTTTGCACTCTAAGCCAATTATCGTTTCAAAGAAATTAATTATTGTTGAAAGCAATTTTGGAGCGAGTTCGTACGAGAATTTACAAAATACATTTTATTAACAAAACGATTGTTTGTTGCTTGTTTTAATAATGATTAATTATAAACAAAGATACTCTATGCATCCAAGTGCACGAACTGTGTTTAGGAGTTGTATCATTAATTTTAAACCTAATAACATTTATGACGTTCATTAACCACATTCGTAATTAGATATTAGTTTTAGAATACAGAGGCTTTCCAGAAAGGTTTTCGGTTAATGATTACATTATTGATTTCAACAGGAGTCTGCAACGCAAATACAGAGGTAAACAAGCCTATTTGTGCAGGGCTCTGTTGCATCGCGAAACAAATATGTCACAAATAGCTACAAGGAATGAAGTAGCGATGTCCGGAGTTTTGAGAGTAACCATATTGTTTTCGAACTTAGCAGTCCTGAAACCTCGCGTGAGTAGAGAAGACTACTATTTATCAGAAAATGCAAAATACAAATGTGACAATTGAAACAAATAGCATGGTTGAAAATTCAACTGCAACTTGAATCAAACACTTTATTTGGTTCAACACGAGTGCTTATAATGGCAGAATAGCGCTCAAGGCGTGTTGAAGGCTTACTGGTGAGTGCTAACGACATGTCAACGGAACACGTCCATTATCCAGGTGGAACTAGCATGTTCTTGGTTGAAACTAGACCATAATTCCCCGTTGCAGCTACACCTTGAGGTTAGAGACTTCAAGTACTGGGCAAAAAATAGACACTTGGAAAACTGATGTGACCAAAACGTTACTTGGCTGAATTCAGTCCCCGAAAGATTGCAAATGCAAGGTCCTAAAACACCTCTGATATGTGGAAGGTGAGGTGAGGTGAAATTGGGTTTAACGTCATGCTTGAGAATATTTCGCTCATATGACGACGTGCATGCGTGTGTTTGTGTATGTGCGGCTGCTTGTACTAGCCCAGGCTTAAGCTGGTTTTATAGTCGTAACCCACTGAGATACCGTGCCGCAGTGAAGCATGAATACCCCACTCAGACACATTATACTGACTCCGAGCCGACCAGTCCTTGTTGTACCCATTAATGCCGAGCGCCAGGCAGGGACCAACAAGTACCATATTTTAACGTCTTTTGTAATGACGCGGTCGGGGATCGAACCCGCGACCTTCCGCTCCCCGGGCGGACGCTCTAACCACTACACCACGGAGGCGGTCGGATATGTGGAAGGGACAGAATGGGAAGCCTTGTGGTTAAAGCGTTGGCCCGTCACGCCGAAGACCCGGGTTCGATTCCCCACATGGGTACAATGTGTGAAGCCCATTTCTGGTGTCCCCCGATGTGATATTGCAGGAATATTGCTAAAAGCGGAAATCCAACTCACTCACTGTAACGTAAAACAACATACATTCACAACTCAGGGTCATATAGGGTCGCTCTGACCAAACTCCATGCTATGATTGTGATATTGATTTGCAGTCAGTTATCACTGTTTCCGTGAGTAGTTTTCTGAGAGCAATTATTGTGTCGCTGGGTTGGTCTAAAATATTTCAATGCGAGCAAATTTGATCCCAGTTGATATTAATCCAAGGCTCCCCCAGGCAGCATCCTTAATAACTCTGAAGTCAGAAGCAAGTATGTTACTTCACATGATTGCCACATGTATGTTGCCAGATGGAGCTGTATGTTGCCAGATGGAGCTGTATGTTGCCAGATGGAGCTGTATGTTGCCAGATGGAGCTGTATGTTGCCAGATGGAGCTGTATGTTAAAAGTTAGACATGACCTGTGAGGGTGAATAGAACAGGTAGATGACAACCTGGACGTGTAGCCTGGATCTGGGAAAACAATTACTGGTTACAGACGAAGATGATGTCGGAGATGAATTCGTATAACTGATGAATACATATTTATATAACTTCACCTTTTATTAATATAATGTGTGTGTGTGTCTGTGTGTCTGTGTGTGTGTGTGTGTGTCTCTCTGTCTGTGTGTGTCTCTGTGTGTGTCTCTCTCCCTCGTCTCTGTGTGCGTGCGTGCGTGTGTGTCCCCGTTTGAATGAGCCCGTGAAGGTCCGGGTTAGAATATTAATCTTCAGTAACCCATGCTTGTCGTAAGAGGCGACTAACGGGATCGGGTGGTCAGGCTCGCTGACTTGGTTGCCACATGTCATCGGTTCCCAATTGCGCAGATCGATGCTCATGCTGTTGATCACTGGATTGTCTGGAATATTGCAGAGTGCGGCGTAAAACTAAACTCACTCACTCAGTTTGAATGCATGCGTGTACGTGAGATTCTGTTCGCAAATGTACGTGTGTTTATGTGTGTGTGTGTGTGTGTGTGTGTGTGTGTGTGTGTGTGTGTGTGTGTGTGTGTGTATGTCTGTCTTTATGTGTGGGAGAGATTCTGTTCGCAAATGTACGCGTGTTTCTGTGTTTGTGCCTGTACGTGAATGTGTGTGTATGTCGGCCTTTGTGCGTGAGAGATGCTGTTCGTAAATGTACGTGTGTTTGCATGTGAACCTGTATGTGTGTAAGTGTGTGTATGTGTGTGTGAAATTCTGTTCGCAAATGTACGTGTGTCTGTGCCTGTGTTTTTATCTCTCTCTTTGCATTGTACCTGTATGTGTGTGTGTGTGTGTGTGTGTGTGTGTGTGTGTGAAATTATGTTTGTAAATGTATGTGTTTGTGTCTTTGCTTGTGTTTGTGTCTGTGTGTGTGTGTTTGCTGTGTACCAGTATGTGAGTGTGTGTGTGCGTGCAGTAATCCATGATAAACGTCATCAGCAGTTCGAGTCGAGTCAACCGTTGTACGAGCAATAATTCGATACAGACGGCGTTCAGGTATCTGCGAGAACGTCCACCTTAACTGAATAGCACGAATATCATGTTGGGCTCTTAATAGTTCAACAAAATGTCGGTTAAAGCGGCCGAGCTAAGATGTTTTCACTGCCTGTATGTTGGTCACTTCATCTAACACCACACCGAACATAATTTTAGAGGCAGCTGGAGCTCCGGGGAAGCACACGCTTTGCAAATCTTCCATTTGTCACTTTGATAAAAACCCAGTGATTTCAGTCCAGCACATATATTTCAACACACCTTTGCCCTGACGATCTACTGCATAGAGATTTAAAGTAATGAGACGTGTACATCCAGAAGGTTTTCACCATCTATATTGACGAAACCCGGAGATTATCAAGACGGCACCCCAGGCGGCCATTTTGCAATATCCCAGTCACATATATATGTGCAGTCCTTCTTTTGTAATGGTAGTAATTTCGTCCCGATAATGCAGATTGCTTGCAAAACACCAGCTGATCCACTGCATGAACACTTCAGGAATATTTTCAATGAACCCATCTAGGTTGATAGTGCCTTTGGATGTAAGCAGACTGGGAATGGATGGGTTATTTGGTGATTGAGCTGAACTGAACTTTATTACTTTCATGTCGTGTTCCAACGTCACAGAAAGCACGCATATATATACAGTGTAAATGACTGAGCGAGTGAGTTTAGGTTTACGCCGCTCGTAGCAATATTCCAGCAAAATCACGGGCGGGGGACACCAGAAATGGGCTTTACATGCCATTTCGCTCGTCACGCCAATGACCAAGGGTTTGATTCCCCACATGTGTACAATGTGTGAAGCCCATTTCTGATGTCAAGGCTGTGATATTGCTGGAATATTGTTAAAAGCAGCGTAAAACCAAACTCACTCACTGACTACTTTTCTGTACTCAGTTTGACGGAATCTGCGGGAATCTGGGCCTAGATTTTCGAAGCTCTCTTAGCGCTAAGATAAACGTAAGTGCCGTACATTAACATTAACTTACGACTATCTTAGCGCCCTAGGCCTGTTGATGAAAGATCCTATAATGTTTCACCTGTTGAACCCTATAGTCTGTTTGCAGTGAAAACATACTGATGAATTTCACTTTAAACAAAAAAGTAAATCAAATAAAGTAAATTAAAAGATTGCGAATCCTCATAATTTTACCTTGCCAATTAAACATATAAATTTCAGAATTTTATTCAACTTACGATAAAAGTTGTTTAACAGACGATCATAGATTCAAATCGCTATTATTGGTTTGTATTACAAGGGAGTAAACGCAGTAATTGGAACAGCGATACAAATGCACGTGCAGTACGTGATGAGCGTTAACTTAGACCAACCCTACTTCTCGGTGTTTCATTTAATGTGCATACCCCCTTGTAATACAAACCAACAATAGCGATTTGAAACTATGATCGTTTGGTAAACAACTTTTATCCTAAGTTGAATAAAATTCTGGGATTAAAATTTTCAATTGGCAAGGTAAAGTCATGAGGATTCGTACTTCTAATTTCACTTTATTTGATTTCCGTTTTCGTTTAAAGTGAAATTCATCGGTACGTTTTCACTGGAAACAGACTATATTCAAATCGCTAACTAGTGACAAATATGGAAACACCATTTGAAGGTATGAAATTACAAGCAACTAGCCCAATAGTTAAACAAAGTTGATTGTATGTAACTTCACGGTATTAGGTCCGGTCACTTGCTATCAGAAGTGGACCAGGAACACTTGCTTAACTGTAACATCCAGGAACATGTAACAATATACAGTCTCAGGTCGTCGGCGTGACGAGCGAACGCTTTAACCAAACTGTCAAACATGTTTGAACCCAAAATTCAGTTAATGAACAATTATAACAACCCATCACCATCTCCAACTTTGTCTCCTCTGCTCGAACATGACACCGGGGTAGCCCGATCGAAGACCCGATTTCATCCACCACATGGGTACAATGTGTGAGCCTATTTCTGGTGTCCCCCGCCGTGATATTGCTGCATTATATCTCAGTGCGGTGTAAAATCATACACACTCACTGACTAACTCGTGAATAACGGCAAGGATAAGTCGCATCGGCCGATACAGTTATAAGTTTGTGTGTTTTACAGCAAGGGTTACCTGTACAAGTTGATTGCTTTACAGTGATTGACCGGTGAGACACCATACCACAGGTTACCGCGGATAAACCATCCAAAGACAGTTGGCAGTTCCGTCCCGACCAGTCCATTCTGTGCTGTGGACCAAGGGATCGGACCACCGACCTTCAGTTCTGCGGGCAAACACGCTATCTACAAGGCCACCCTGTTCACAATAAGCCCGTAGACACTGAAACTAATTATTTTTACAACTGTGTTTAATTTGGTCAATAATAAAATAGTTTACTTGCCAGGGAACATACCTGTCACAACCCAAGTCGTCAGAGAGCGAGATCCACGTGCGAAATGCGCAGGTATCGTGTTTCACGTGCAGCTCGAAGGACAGCTCAGAATTGTGTCTTCAAAATAAGGTGAGAGTTATTGAATATCTTTTATAAATACGGTCAGATGAAGTTGTAAGGGGCCACTTGGACAAAGCGGCCGGAGCACTACGTCGATCGTAACTCATAGTTTAACGTAGACTTACGATTGTCGTAGCACCATGATGGATGTGTGCAAGTGGAACCAGGTGTACTGAGTGAGTGAGCTGCGTTTTGCGCCGCACTTATCAATATTCCAGCTACAGTCCGTTTGGCTCAAAAGCGGACCGATGAATTGCAATCTAACTCGAAAACTAATAAACATAACATACTCAATGAAACGCTGATCATAATCAAAACATCATACCCACTCTGTGAGGTTTTTGCAGAATTTTTGTCCTAAAAATAATAAAGTTGTTTAACAAACTATCATTAAAATATTGACACAGTTCACTATTTGTTACGAGGGAGGAGTGCAGAGAAAGGGACAGCCAGGTGTGCGCGAAGCACGTTCACAGACAAAGTTATTTATTCATTAACCTGTGCTGTGCCGTCTCCATCCGTTCTCGAACCTATTCTACCCCGGATCTTCACGGGTCATGTGTTGACATTGACAATCATATGTAAGATTAAAATGTCATTAAATTATCGCAGACTCGTGTTTCCTCTCAAAATATCTATTTTAGTGATGCAAAATTATGTATTTTTGCTCTATTAAACGTTTGGGTTAACAATGCAGGCATAGGTTCAACAAAATTCGTTCCACATAAAGAATACGGCCTGACATGGTACATCTGCATAAATGAAGACATGAAATAATTAAATTTTGTCTGAAGATTTCTGTCTTAATGTCATAAAAGGACATGTGCCATCGGAGATTATTATGGATATTGTTAAAAATTATCTATTGTTTTTCTGTGTAAAAGTCCATTGGAAAGGGGGGCGATGGGGAAGCCTAGTGTTTACGCTGAAGTCCTGGGTTCGATGCCCTATATGGTAACAATGTGTGAAACCCATTTCTGGTGTCCCCAGCGTGATATTGCTGGAATATTGCTAAACTCACTCACCCCACTGGAAAGGTATTTGTCAATTTCTGCATCTCATGTGCGCGTTGTATATATCATACAAAATGTCCATGTTTGGACCATCGAAGCTGGACCTTCTAGCAGAAAACGGACGGAGGAGGTGCATCTCCAGTGTCTGGTCGAGATTGGGGACAAACTCCATTATCCAATTTCTATAGCCTCCTTGCATTAACTTCCTGACATATCCCGCCGCCGCGTACTGTTCGTGTCGTCGTGACACTGTGGGCGAAATAAATTATACTGAATGCTGTTCACGGAACTTATCGGAACAAACCGAAACATGGGTCTCATTAACCTATCCAGACAATGACCTACTTTTCAGCCGATCCGAATTTTCTCGTGTGAAATGAAAATAGACATCACAAACAACTATGGTTACACTGAATTCCAATTCCTTGTTCCATAAGAAAATGGTATCAACAATGAATTTTAATTTTAATCTGTAATAACATCGTATTTCTATATTTTATGGCGAGGTGTAGGCAGCATGACCTCAGCTAAGACGTCACAGACTGTCCCAGTTTGATGAGGTCGTAAAATGATTCACAAGGCATCTGGCTCACTGGTTACACCTGTTATGTGTTTTTGTTGCGCTTATTCAGTGTAGTTCTGTAATGCACAATGTGATTGATACAATATCAATTCCGTACAGACTTTGCTAGTTGCAGAGCCTCGTTTTGAGATTTCCACGATTTCCAGGTTTCTGTTTGTCAGAGCTCGCTGTACGACAGAGCACGCTGCATGACGTGTTTGCAAAGATTTGAAGGAGCGTAGTGTTGCAATATAGAAGTGCTTAGATGTATCAAATAATGCTGATTATTTTTTATGTATCCAGTTAAATGGATTGGTCTCAAAATTGTGGACTGGTTATTATACTAAGTTGTACAATAGGACTGAACCCAGTCAACAGGAAACGAAACTGTTGTGTAATCAATGTTTTGACTTGGGTATGTATGGGCAGTAATTGTTTGTGCACAGACGTCCTACTAGATATGTATGTTCAGAAAAGGAAATCCCAATAGATGTGGATGGGCTGTTATTGTATGTTCAGAGTAGAAATCCTAATAGATGTGGATGGGCTGTTATTGTATGTTCAGAGTAGAAATCCCAATAGATGTGGATGGGCTGTTATTGTATGTTCAGAGTAGAAATCCCAGTAGATGTGGATGGGCTGTTATTGTATGTTCAGAGTACAAATCCTAATAGATGTGGATGGGGAGTTATTGCATGTTCAGAGTAGAAATCCTAATAGATGTGGATGGGGAGTTATTGTATGTTCTGAGTAGAAATCCCAATAGATGTGGATGGGCTGTTATTATATGTTCAGAGTTGAAATCCTAATAGATGTGGATGGGCTGTTATTGTATGTTCTGAGTAGAAATCCTAATAGATGTGGATGGGCTGTTATTATATGTTCAGAGTTGAAATCCTAATAGATGTGGATGGGCAGATATTATATGTTCAGAGTTGAAATCCCAATAGATGTGGATGGACAGTTATTGTATGTTCAGCGTGGAAATCCCAATAGATGTGGATGGGCTGTTATTGTATGATCAGATTAGAAATCCCAATAGGTGTGGATGGGCTGTTATTGTATGATCAGATTAGAAATCCCAATAGGTGTGGATGGGCTGTTATTGTATGATCAGATCAGAAATCCCAATAGATGTGGATGGACAGATTTTGTATGTTCAGAGAAGGGATTCCAGTAGACAGTCATGTAGGCATAAAATAACATTCGTTCATGACCTAATCACAAGCCAAATGTCTGAGATAACATGTGACGCGTCAGGTTTGTTAGGTTTGTCGCTGTTAGGGCGGTGAGGTAGCCTAGGGGTTAACGCGTTCGCTCGTAACGCCGAAGGCCCGGGTTCGATTCCCCACATGGATACAATGTGTGAAACCCATTTCTGATGTCCCCCGCCGTGATATAACTTGAACACTGCTGAAAGCGGTGTCAAACCATACTCACTCACTCACTCACTTGTCGGTATTGCACCACAATAAAGAGTCCTGAATCTATTTCCACGAAAGGCTTTGACCCTCGAGTGAACCTTCATTATTTGTTGTGGGGCACACGTTGAAAAACGTCGTGAATCATTGATGTGAAGCTCAATATCCAACAATGAACATGCGTGAATTTCGAGCTTCTGCACACAATTACGTAATAACATGTTTGCCAAACAAGAAACACACAAACTCACAGATGGTAATGCTTTGGCGTTACCATGTTCGGAATTAATATTGTTGGCATTAGCACAAATGAAAATTGGCCAACGGTTGAACCAATAATGTCGAACGAGGTCATGAATTTCGCTGGCTTTCGGAGGGATAAACCTTTTTATGCTTGAATTGAATAGCAAAGTATAGCTCGACAGGATTTACATACAGATTGGTTTATAATTGTATGAATGTGATGAAGGAAATGTGGCCTGGTCTTGTAAGGCGTTGTGATGAGAGCAGAGTTGCGTTCTTTGGACATGGCAGAGTGCTGATGGGTTGGAGGGGCGGTGGGGTAATGTAGTGGTTAAAGCGTTCGCTCGTCACGCCGAAGACCCAAGTTTGATTCTCCACGAGTACAATGTGTGATGCCCATTTCTGGTGTCCCCCGCCGTGATATTGCTGGAATATTGATAAAAGAGGCGTAGAACTAAGCTCACTCACTCACTCACTTGTGGGTTCGACTTTAATGTACACTGATACTTCGTCAGCACCATGATCGTGGTCAAAGTCGTAAACTTCTGAGGCTTACACTTGTCGTAAGATGCGACAAACGGGATAGGGTGGTCAGGCTTGCTGACTTGGTTGACACATGTCATCGGTTCCCAATTGCGTAGATCGATGCTCATGCTGTTGATCACTGGATTGTCCGATCCAGCCTCGATTATTTACAGACCGCCGCCATACAGCTGGAATATTGCTGAGTGCGGCGTAAAACTAAACTCACTCACTCACTCCAGATCCCTTCATCCATGTTTCCAACGCTTCGAAACAACCTAACCCACACCACCCAACTCAACCCTTCACGACCCAAACCAAAGTTCCTTCCACATTTCATCACGTCCTCGATTATTTACAGACCGCCGCCACACAGCTGGAATATTGCTGAGTGCGGCGTAAAACAACAAACCAATCATCCTACATCAAACTGACTCGCTGTGATATCACTGAAATGTTGTCCAGAGCCTTGTCACTACCGACACCCGTCGACCAGGGTGCCGTTGTACAAAACAACCTAAGGGCTAAGACTACCTTAAGTGTTGTGTAGCGCTAAGATCGCTTTGTACAACGGCACCCTGGGCCTCCTTCCACAAAGCACCAAGTTGATCGTAAATCACTAAGGTAACCTTAGTGTAATGTTAAAGAATGGGAGTTAAGGTTCACCTTAGGAAAGGTTGCTTTGTGAAATGAACCCCTGGTTTCTGTGCAGCTGCACACAGGCGTATATACCAGCCAGAGATCTCAGTGAGAACCCACAAGGTTCGGGGGTACAACGTGGTACCTGAAGTGTGTATCACTGTGTTCGGAGTCGATGAACCGTGATGGATCCAGTCCTACCGATCCTAGTATCACGGTTATGGGTGGCTATAGAGGCGCAAACAACTATTGCGATAGTGATAGTCTGTTGCAACATACTGTTGCGATAGCGATAGTCTATAGTCTATTGCGACCAACTATTGCAATGCTATTGCAATACTTGTTCTCTCCTTGGATTGTCTCATGTGAAGTCGGGGCGGTGGGGGTAGCCTAATCGTTAAAGCGTTGGCTCGTCACGCCGGAGACACGGGTTCGAAACCCCACATGGGCACAATGTGTGAAGCCCATTTCTGGTATCCCCCGCCGTGATGATGCTGGAATATTGCTAAAAGTGGCGTAAAATCAAACTCAGTCAGTCAGTCATTTGAAGTCATTTCCCAAATGAATGTATAGTTTATATGAAATAAATACAGTTTGAAGTCATAAGACACTTGAAATCCAGGGGCTCCTTTTACAAAGCACTAAGGTGATCGTAAGTCGCTAAGGTAACCTTAGTAGTGTTAAAGAATGGGAGTTAAGGTTCACCTTTGTAAAAGGTGGCTTCGTGAAGTCTGCGCCGAAACTTCCTGTATTTTGCGCTGCGCATTTAACAACAGAAGTCAATTACTAAACCATCTATAGTCACACATACTATCGATCGTTTTTAGTTTCTGCCGTCGTTCAATTGCTATCGGAGACTCAACAATTGCGATCCATCGATAGTTCGATGCATCGTTACAGCCCTAATCACGGCCCAACCCACCCTGATCTCACTCTCATTATAGCCACATGATCTCACACCCGATCCGACATTTATGATCCAATCCACTGCGATTTCCTCACATCCGCTGTCTTTCTTTCGATCCCGCCGCAATATCAGCTGTCGTTCCATACTGGCCATGTAGTTTATCGCTTCGCCACTTACTGAGTGTTCATTCTGGGTTTGATATTCATTTATTACCTTGTAAGTGAACACCACACACTGTAGGACTGACTGACTTACTGAATATGTTTTTACGCCGCTTTTAGCAATATTCCAGCAATATCACGGCGGGAGACACCAGAAATCTGCTTCACACATTGTACCCATGTGGGGAATCGAACTCGGGTCTTCAGCGTGACGAGCGAACGCTTTAACCACTAGGCTAACCCACCGCCCCCACACTGTAGGAGAACGTGGGGGGTTGGCGGTCCAAACCGACCCGACCCTACCAACCCAATCCCACTTTCAACACACACACACACACACACACACACACACACACACACTCACACGAACGAAGGACACCCCCTCCAGTCTATCCCAGCTGCTTCCTGATCCATTCATCCATGTTTCCAACGCTTCGAACCAACTTAACGCACACCACCCACACACGGTCCAAACCAAAGTTCATCCTACATTTCATCACGTCCTCGACCAATCTGCCCGCCATAGCCCGCGCTTTAAAGTTTTATATGCATCCTGACGTTTCAAGAGCCAACCTTTCCATGCGTTGACGTTCCAGAGGGACCTAGCAGCAGCCAATGAGTGGTTGGCAATAGGACAACGGCACGAGCGCCTACACAAGGGCACCTGTTGATAACCAGGGGGAGTGTGCTTCAACGCCGCCTTGAATAATCTGTCTGTTATGTCAGGACGTGTCAGCCCGTGGGAGGAGAATGATTCAGGTCTCGGGCGTTACCTGTGAAACCCCAGAGAAAGGCAATGACAAACCAAGGCGACACAGTGTGTGTGAGGATTCCCTAAACCCCATGTTTGTTTTCTTGTTTGGAATTCAGGATTGAATAAGTCCTCAGTTCCCCATGCTTCTCTTTGGGGTTTCCAGGGTCAGGCTGGTCCTCAGTGCCTCATGCTTGTCCGTTTGTAGACCCCAGGGAGGAATAGGTTACGGAATATCATGTATGTCTCTCCACGTGGATTCCTGCGTAGAAGAGGTCCACAGTACCCAGTGCTTGTCTCTCCTCGTGGATTCCAGGGTAGAATAGGTCCACAGTGCACAGTGCTTGTCTCACCACGTGGATTCCAGCGTAGAACAGGTCCACAGTACCCAGTGCTTGTCTCTCCTCGTGGATTCCAGGGTAGTATAGGTCCATAGTACCCAGTGCTTTTATCTCCACGTGGATTCCAGTGTAGAACAGGTCCACAGTACCCAGTGCTTGTATCTCCACGTGATATCCAGTGTAGAATATATCCACAGTACCCAGTGCTTGTATCTCCACGTGTAGTTCCAAAGTGCCCAGTGCCTGTCTCTACGTGGATTCCAGTGTAGAATATATCCACAGTACCCAGTGCTTGTAACTCCACGTGAAATCCAGTGTAGAGTAGTTCCAAAGTGCCCAGTGCTTGTCTCTACGTGGATTCCAGTGTAGAACAGGGTCCACGGTACCCAGTGCTTGTATCCAAAGGGTTCTTAATTAAATCCAGCCCTTTTACCTGACAGGTAGTTGTGTTACCTGTCAGTTATCACACACCTGGGAGGGCGTTTCTTTTACCGGAACTACGGTATACCCCTCGTACTTCGGTCCTGACGATATAAGGGATGTGCGAGAGGTACAGTGTCAGTACCAGGGGCCCTTGGAACTTTACCGTAGTCCATCCAGCAAACACAAGACGATGATCTTCGTTCAATAGTTTTTATTAACACTGTGTTGCTGGTCAACCTACTCTATGGTCACTCTATAAGACTTCAGCCGCAAAGCTTTAGTCTTAAGCCAAATGCTGGTGCTTCAAGATAATTTCTGAGACGATTCCTCGTGACCAACACCAAGAGTAGGCCCGCACCAGACTCCCGTTTCTGGGCTTTGCTCCAGCTTAAACCTGGGTTCCTACGTCACAACCAACACCCTTTTCCATTTTTTTTATTGGTCAATAACCCACAACCCGACCATCTATCACTCTCCCCCACCTCTATTTCGTACCCCCACTACCATATTTGTACGACCGTGAGGTGGATTCGAGGAATCTCAGAGTCTCTCTCCCCTAGCCATATATGGCTCGTAGAGTACCAAGGACTGGCAGCCAGGTCCCCGGCCACGTCGCTCAATCTTGATAGTATAGTAGTTTTTTCCCTGCCTAAGCTATGAGTCACCTCACCCTGCCCTCATCAGCTCCAACGACCTACTTTCATGTTTATTACCTACGTTACTGACTTTCTACCTTACTTTCTACCTTACAACGTTATTAATCACTTCATATCTTAAATATCTTGTCTCTCCACGTGGATTCCAGTGTAGAACAGGTCCACAGTACCCAGTGCTTGTATCTCCACGTGAAATCCAGTGTAGAGTAGTTCCATAGTGCCCAGTGCCTGTCTCTACGTGGATTCCAGTGTAGAATATATCCACAGTACCAATTGCTTGTATCTACGTGGATTCCAGTGTAGAAACAGGTCCACAGTACCCAGTGCTTGTATCTCCACGTGAAATCCAGTGTAGAGTAGTTCCAAAGTGCCCAGTGCTTGTCTCTACGTGGATTCCAGTGTAGAACAGGTCCACGGTACCCAGTGCTTGTATCCAAAGGGTTCTTAATTAAATCCAGCCCTTTTACCTGACAGGTAGTTGTGTTACCTGTCAGTTATCCCACACCTGGGAGGGCGTTTCTTTACCGGAACTACGGTATACCCCCGTACTTCGGTCCTGACGATAAGGGATGTGCGAGAGGTACAGTGTCAGTACCCGGGGGCCCTTGGAACTTTACCGTAGTCCATCCAGCAAACACAAGACGATGATCTTCGTTCAATAGTTTTTATTAACACTGTGTTGCTGGTCAACCTACTCTATGGTCACTCTATAAGACTTCAGCCGCAAAGCTTTAGTCTTAAGCCAAATGCTGGTGCTTCAAGATAATTTCTGAGACGATTCCTCGTGACCAACACCAAGAGTAGGCCCGCACCAGACTCCCGTTTCTGGGCTTTGCTCCAGCTTAAACCTGGGTTCCTACGTCACAACCAACACCCTTTTCCATTTTTTTTATTGGTCAATAACCCACAACCCGACCATCTATCACTCTCCCCCACCTCTATTTCGTACCCCCACTACCATATTTGTACGACCGTGAGGTGGATTCGAGGAATCTCAGAGTCTCTCTCCCCTAGCCATATATGGCTCGTAGAGTACCAAGGACTGGCAGCCAGGTCCCCGGCCACGTCGCTCAATCTTGATAGTATAGTAGTTTTTTCCCTGCCTAAGCTATGAGTCACCTCACCCTGCCCTCATCAGCTCCAACGACCTACTTTCATGTTTATTACCTACGTTACTGACTTTCTACCTTACTTTCTACCTTACAACGTTATTAATCACTTCATATCTTAAATATATTATTAAATCCTCTCATAATTTGTATCTTATCACCTCTTAATCACCTGTTATTAATAATGTCAATTGTATATCTATAATTGTAGCAAGTACAATAATCTCATGCCTATAATACGACCCCCTTTCTGACTAAGAGTGTGCCCTCACACTCTAAGTTCTATCTTTATCAATATTATAATTTCATGCCTATAATACGACCCCCTTTCTGACCACGAGTGTGCCCTCACACTCTAAGTTCTATCTTTATCAATATTATAATTTCATGCCTATAATACTTGTCTCTCCACGTGGATTCCAGTGTAGAACAGGTCCACGGTACCCAGTGCCTGTCTCTCCTCGTTGATTCCAGTGTAGAACAAGTCCACGGTACCCAGTGCCTGTCTCTCCTCGTGGATTCCAGTGTAGAACAAGTCCACAGTACCCAGTGCTTGTCTCTCCACGTGGATTCCAGTGTAGAACAAGTCCACAGTACCCAGTGCTTGTCTCTCCACGTGGATTCCAGTATAGAACAAGTCCACAGTACTCAGTGCTTGCTCCTTCCTGTGTTGAATAGACCCTCTGTACTTCCACTTCTGTCATGCAATAATGAGTGAGTGAGTTTAGTTTTACGCCACACTCAGCATTATTCCAGCTGCGGCTGTCTGTAAATAATCGAATCTGGACCAGACTTTCCAGTGATCACCAGCATGAGCATCCGGATACGATGACATGTGTCAACCAAGTCAGCGAGCCTGACCACCCGCCTCCTACTACAAGCTTGGGTTACAGTAGATCGGTTCTAGCCGGGATCTTCACGGGTCGCCTTGGAGTAGGGATTCAGGGTACAACCACCCTTCTTCCCAGTGCGACAGTCTGTTGGAAACTACAAAGTCAGCATTTGCGTTTGTAACGGTATGTTCGTTCACAAAACAGTTTCTGGCATTGTCTGACATGATCAGGCATCCACAGTGATTACTTAAAGTATATTTCATGACATTTCTCCCCGCGAAAAACTGCAACATTGATGATGCGGCGCTAAACAATATCTACTCACTACTCACTCACTCCACGGTGGTTGTCAGGATCCCGTGAAGATCCGGGTTAGAATTGATCTTCAGTAACCCATGCTTGTTGTAAGAGGCGACTACCGGAATCGGGTGGTCAGGCTTGCTGACTTGGTTGACACATGTCATCGTATACCCAATTGCGTAGATCGATGCTCATGCTGTTGATCACTAGATTGTCTGGTCCAGACTCGATTATTTACAGACCGCCGCCATATAGCTGAATGTGGCGTAAAACTAAAATCGCCCACTCGCTCGATTATCAGGAATAGTTTTATATAGGGCTGTCTGGATGAACAGAACATCATTGCATATAATGATTACGCATTTCACTTGTAGTAACAGTAGTAGTAGTAGTAGTAGTAGTAGTAGTAGTAGTAGTAGTAGTAGTAGTAGTAGTAGTAGTAGTAGTAGTAGTAGCAGCAGCACCAGCAGCAGCAGTAGTAGGTAGTAGTTTCGGGGCGGTGGGGTAACACAGTGGTTAAAGCGTTCGCTAGTAAAGCCGAAGGCCCGGGTTCGATTCCCCACATGGGTACAATTTGTGAAGCCCATTTATGGTGTCCCTCGCCGTGATATTGCTGGATCATTGCTAAAAGCGGCGTAAAACCATACTCAGTCAGTCAGTAGTAGTTTCAGTAGTAGTAGTAGTAGTAGTAGTTTCAGTAGTAGTAGTAGTAGCAGTAGTAGTTTCAGTAGTAGTAGTAGTAGTAGTAGTGGTGGTGGTGATGGTGGTGGTGGTGTCATCACAGTTTTCACTCTCATTTTTAAATTCACGATAGTTGTAAATTTAAGATCTTTGTGGAACGGAGTTCATGAAAAAAACAAATAAAATAATCGCGTCCAAATCTCCAATTCCAAGAAAATTAACTAGTTTTGAGTCATGAAACAAGAAAGACTTCTTCACCTTTACAATCAGTTAAAATAATCCGTCCAAAAATTAAAGGCTTGAATTTCATCATCAGACATTGAGAAAAGTACCGCTACACAAATTGCCGAGATGAAACTCGAGGCCACGTGACCCGCCTTACGGTATAAGCAGCTGTTCCTGTCAGGAACCACAATGCTTTATGCAGCCGTGGAGCATCAGCACTCAACACAGAGGAAGCTCTCGACGATATACAGGGTTATACACTTATACACAGGTGAGACATGCATGTATTAGCCGGGTGAGAACCAAGCATCTGTTCAAGGAAACATGTCTCAACAATTACTGAATTATGTTTTCCGTTTGTTGATAGTTACAGATGCTAAACTGGATGTAGTAACTAAAGATGTAATGTATATTTGTTTGAAGCTTTTCACGAATTGTTTGATAATGAAGTTAGTAGTGTTGATTTGTCAGAGCTGGTATTCAGTGGATGTTATTTTTGATTTGTCAGGGCTGGTATTTAATGGATGTTATTGCTGATTTGGCAGAGCCGGTATTAAATGGATGTTATTGTTGATTTGTCAGGGCTGTTATTTAATGGATGTTATTTTTTATTTGTCTGAGCTGGTATTTAGTTGATGTTATTTTTGATAAGTCAGAGCTGGTATTTAATGGATATTATTGTTGATTTGTCAGAGCTGGTATTAAAATGGATGTTATTGTTGATTTGTCAGGGCTGGTATTAAAATGGGTGTTATTGTTGATTTGTCAGGGCTGGTATTTAATGGATGTTATTGTTGATGAGTCATGAAGTATTGGAATTATTAACACGTCGGACACAATGAATTGTCACCTGTCGTTGTGTTGTCTGCCATGTAAATTAGAATTTCAGTTTTCAAGGAATGTTGAATTGTGAGATAGTTGATGCAGTCGTTGATATGTGTCTACTACTTAACGCTGTTATACACTACTGTATACTGCTGTAGCTAGCAGCCATCCGTTAGTAAGCATCTGTAAAGCCGTGTTAGTACACGCAAACCCAAGATACATTTGTCAAGAGGAACGAGGTCCCCAAATTATACGATGACCATGGTTACAATAGCAGCAGGTAGCAAAAAGTTACAATAATAGCAGGCAGTAGCAGATTTACAAGTGCAGTTGGTGGGACCTCGGTTATAGTAACACTTGGTGGGTCCATTGTTACAGCAGTAGGTGTTGGTATGGCCATGTTTAAATAGTAGTTGGTAGGGCCAAGGTTGCAATAGTAGTTGGTATGACCATGTTTAAATAGTAGTTGGTAGGGCCAAGGTTGCAATAGTAGTTGGTATGACCATGTTTAAATAGTAGTTGGAAGGGTCAAGGTTGCAATAGTAGTTGGTATGACCATGTTTCAATAGTAGTTGGTAGGGCCAAGGTGGCAATAGTAGTTGGTATGACCATGTTTCAATAGTAGTTGGTAGGGCCAAGGTTGCAATAGTAGTTGGTATGACCATGTTTCAATAGTAGTTGGTAGGGCCAAGGTTGCAATAGTAGTTGGTATGACCATGTTTAAATAGTAGTTGGTAGGGCCAAGGTTGCAATAGTAGTTGGTATGACCATGTTTCAATAGTAGTTGGTAGGGCCAAGGTTGCAATAGTAGTTGGTATGACCATGTTTAAATAGTAGTTGGTAGGGCCAAGGTTGCAATAGTAGTTGGTATGACCATGTTTTAATAGTAGTTGGTAGGGCCGAGGGTGCAATAGTAGTTGGTATGACCATGTTCCAATAGTAGTTGGTATGACCATGTTGGTAGGACGAAGATAACAGTAACAGTTGATTAGACCAAGTTTAAAATAGTATTTGGTTGAACCAAGGATTCAGTAGCAGTTGTTGTTGGGAGTATGGGAACAATAGAAGTTGAAACAATAGATTTAAGACCCTCATATATCTCTCTCTCTCTCTCTCTCTCTCTCTCTCTCTCTCTCTCTCTCTCTCTCTCTCTCTCTCTCTCTCTCTCTCTCTCTCTCTCTCTCTCTCTCTCTCTCTCTCTCTCTCTCTCTCTCTCTCTCTCTCTCTCTCTCTCTCAGACATCTCTACCCCTCCCCTTTTCCTCCCTCACTAAAGTCAAATACCTCGCTTCAACATCAGCAAGACCATAATAAGATTGCAGATGCCGACAGTGCAAGTAATGTGCTTAACCTCGGGATTGATCAGTACTTACTGGCCGACACAAGTAATTAAGTCATTCACAGTAATCTCCTCGTTTGCGTAACCCTCATGTATTAGTTGGAGTGACATTTAAGGCGCATTCAAGGATGCGCATTCAATAGCTACTAAACTGTTAACACTATAACGTGAGCCACGCAATCGTGGCCCTGCTACAAGATCGACACACATTATGTACTCTTAACTCTTGAACTTATTCTCAGGGCCCATATTCTCAAACCATTTTGAACACTGTAGAGTAAACTGGGGGTGGAAACCAAATGCAGTAATTGTTCAAATTGCACACGAAATCTTTGGACGGAAATATCAGTATTTGTCGCCCCTTGACAAGATTAGCATTGTGCGAAAATTGTTTACATCATGTTGTTTTTATCCCCCGCCGCGCGTTTAGCGGGGGATATAGTATTAGGCTCCGTCCGTCCGTACGTACACAGAGAAGTGCATGTTATGCTTGTCAACGAGATACCTCAAGAACCATTCACTGAGTTTCTTCATATTTGACACCAAGCTTCATTCAGGGAAGGCGCAGGGCCCAGTCGAATTTGGTGACCTTCACTTAATTTTCAAGGTCACAGGGACATTTTGAAAATTTCAGCATGTTAAATTGCATGTTAAGATAGTCAGCAAGATATCGCAAAAATATTCACTGGATTTTCTTCATATTTGACACCAAGCTTCATCTAGGGAAGACCTTCACATAATTTTCAGGGTCACGACGACTCTTTAAAGAACTCAGCATGTTAACCTGAATTGTCAGCAAGATATTTCAAGAACGGTTCACTGGATTTTCTTCATAGACTTTCAAGACTTCCCTTGAATGTTTTTCAATAAGCAATTTCTTTGGTACTGTTTGTGCATATTTCATACACTATGACATTCATGTCAAGGTCAAAGTCAGTCTTGAAAATATGTGTGTGTTTGGACAACTATAGAGCAAGATATCAAGAGAGGTTGACTGGTCATGTTTTTGTTGACATTTAACTTCATCTTAAACTTTCATTTCTTTATAAGTTTGATTGATAATTTGCGGCGGGGGATTATGTCACCTTAGTGACAATGCTTGTCCTTCTTTTTCTTCTTTAGAACAGGCTGGAAGACCACCTCCATGTGGTCATAGCCAACCGCATTGAAAGAGGTTATAACAATTATGGCATGAAAAGTGCAATGGAAAAGACCATTAAATATATTAACATAATATTTAATAATGTTGACATGTAGACTTAGTTTACGGAAAAGTGCAATTTTAAATTAATTGTCAAGGGAAAAGTTCAAAAAGGTTTATGCTACCTCACCTCGGCTCAAAAGAGGCAATTAACTCGTCAAGGCAGGGCGGACCGGGGATTTAAATGTTAGGGATTGGAAGAGGCTGTGTCGCACAATAAACTGTTAGCGTGTGAGGTAATGAATATTCCAAAATAATCATATCGAGGTCCAGCAAAAATAGGTTTCACGCAGTATGAAGTCCAAACGCTGACGATCCAGCGTTTCAAGTTATGCCGAGCTCTTTACGATATAAAATAATAATAGCACATAGCTAGCAGTGGCTGGAAACGACACAGTTTCCTGCTTGTATATATACTACCCATCAAAAGTTTAGACTCACGCATTCACTATAGGTTATGCATATACATATGGTTACATCGAAGATGAATTTCTCCATTAACTTGAGGGAACCAACTGCAAACCTCATGCAGATGAATTGCACGAGGATCATGCATCAAATTGCTGAAAAGCATGTGCGAATATCGTGCATGTGAAAAGCTGCGTTTTGGTGTAAAGTTTTCTTAAGAATTCGTCAGTTTTCACTGAGTGTTATCATTTATTGAACTCATGACAATGATTTTTTCAACGTTACGAATTTGTTTTACAATACATCATTTCATGTGTAAACAGTACCTTTAAACAATATGGAATCTTTTGCAAAATCTAGTTTAGGACAGTTGACTGAAGTAAGTGGCTACATTTACACTAGTGAGTCTAAACTTTTGATGGGTAGTATATAAATGAGAAAGTCGTGCACTTTAATGATGTTCAAATTGTTGGCTTTTCAATATAGAACGTCAGTGCAAATGCATACACAGTCATGACCATCCCCTGAAACAAACTCCGTTTGATTTGAAGGGGAACATAGCTGTGAATGTTATAGGAATGGATCACAGGAAATCAGTGATGACACCAGGGCCCACTTGCACAGAACGATCTTAGCGCTACAATTATTGTAAATCCTTAAGATCGCGATCTTAGGTTTCGGCTACAATCGCCATCGACTTGCACAAAGCGATTGTAGAGGCTAAGATCGTTGTAAGTTACAATCGAAACTTACAATTGGTCCGGACCAATTGTAAGGAGCTAAGATCATTGTAGTCTGTGACAAAATGGTGTTCAAGTTTCACGCAAATAATCAGCTTTACGTTTGGAGATAGCGTGCTTTTATATTGCATAAAACTGTACTGTATGATTCGCCTCGACACTTCAACACGGAGAATGCACAACCGATTTAACGTCGGATACATTGTTATATACTGTAGTGAACCACAGAACTATCGAGTCGATATCACAAAGTACTATTCCCACCCGATTCAATGTTGGAATAAGTGTGAAACAACATACCTCTTTGATAATCACGGAAGGATACTAGCAAATGGTGTCCGCGTGCGATTAACAGAGGCCGTGACCTTTTCATTAACTCAAGAGCAGATAATTTTAGTTCATGGGCAAGATGGGAGTGGTTTCCCCTGGCCTATGCCGTTGCCGTAGAGTCTGTCATGCCCAATCGCAGAGCTCAAGATATTTTCTTTTCGGTGATGGAGTGATTTTGTCTTAGTTAATCATTAAAGTAATCAAGTTAACGTGCAAAATCAAGATTCAATTTTAATTTCACTTTAAGAAAAATATTTATCAACGCAATAGGGTCATATCATTAATATACTGTGAATGAGTATTTAACAACTGCTCTCTCGATATATTATTTGATATTAGTATTTCTCTGTCATGAATTCTCTTTACAACACTTCTGTAGCCATATTACATTTTCTGGTTATATTGTGAGAAAACCAATACTTTAGGGTATATTTTTGATTTTACACACACAAAAAACAAAAAGGAAAAAACAGCTGTGCATTAAACAATGTCTCATTGACAACCAGTGGCAAATCATGCATTTAGGTGTTATATCATAAGTAAATATTGTCGATATTTGATATATTATTATAATTTTCATAATTATTAAGTCACTAAATCTAGACCCAAATTTATGAATGTATTTTTCGCAGTTCAATATTTTCATAAAACATGGGTAGGTATTTCCGTGGTTGAAATATCACATTCTCAATTCATAAATCAAGACAGTTAAAATGTAGAAAAATATATGCTATCGTCCACGTAATCGTTTCCTTTGAAGATTTCTTGGAATGTTTGTCATGAAAATTCTGCAAAGTGCGATTGAGGGAGGTATGTATTGTGTGCAGGGACCAGTATCTCTATTTACGCAGTATGCTATGCGCACTTGCAGACAACTGTAGACAGGAGTCGAGTTTAAGAAATTCGCACCTCCACCGTGGAAGAGTGCGATCTTAGCTAAGATCGCGATCTTAAATCCATGCGGTCTTACAATCGCGCTAAGATCGGCTTCGTGCAAGTGGATTAGGGCAATTGTATGGTGATTGTAAAGTTGTTGATTGTAGGGGCCTAAGATTGATTGTAACTAAGATTGCTCTGTGCAAGTGGGCCCAGGTGTCCTAGGCATAGATTTTCGAAGCTCTCTTAGCACTAAGATAGTCGTAAGTGCCATACAATATCATTAACTTACCACTATCTTAGCGCTAAGAGAGCTTCGAAAATCTAGGCCCTACCTATCACTGTTGGCATAAATTTCTGTTGATTACAGAATAATGTTCAGAAATATATAATGGCGTCAGATTGTTTCCCGTTAAATTATGCAATGGCATTGCTTCACAGTTATCCGAGGAAGCATGGTGTCGGTAACGGAATAAGCCGAATGGTCCCGGGTGTTTAATACTTGGACACAAAGGGCTACAAATGGAGACTAAGTGTAACCGTTCAGAAATGTTTCGGCATCTGCAGAATCGTCATCAGTTTCCCTGACATAATCTGTCTCTCGTCATCAACATCCTCGATATAGTCATTTTCTGCTCATCGACATCACGGCATTGTCAACACTCTGCGTCAACTTAAATAGTGTCATAGGTTTCTCTTGACCTTCATCCATTACAGCAGAAGTTCCGCTTCAGTTACGTCGTGACGTCATCCGTGACGATATGGTTTCTCTTGACCTGCATTCGTGACGATATGGCTTTCACTTTATCTGCATAAGTGACGATATGACTTTCACTTGATCTGCATCAGTGACGATATGGCTTTTCACTTGATCTACATCAGTGACGATATGGATTTCAACTTGATCTACATCAGTGACGATATGGCTTCCACTCCTGATCTACATCAGTGACGATATGGCTTTCACTTGATCTATATCAGTGACGATATGGTTTCTCGTTCCACATTCGTGACGTTATCGTTACTCTTGATCTACAACCTAGGTGATATGGTTTATATTGATCTACAATCATGGTGATAAGGTCTCTATTGATCTACATGTGTGAAGCCCATTTCTGGTGTCCCACGCCGTGATAAATGCGGCGTAAAAACTAAACTCACTCACTCACTCACTATTGATCTACATCCGTGGCAATATGTTCTCTCTTGATCTACAACCGAGGTGATATGGTTTCTATAGATCTACAACCGAGGTGATATGGTTTCTATTGATCTACATCAGTGGCAATATGTTCTCTCTTGATGTACAACCGAAGTGATATGGTTTCTATTGATCTACAATCGTGGTGATATGGTTTCTATTGATCTACAACTGAGGTGATATGGTTTCTATTGATCTACAATCGTCGTGATAAGGTTTCTATTGATCTACATCCGTGGCAATATGTTCTCTCTTGATGTTCAACCGAGGTGATATGGTTTCTATTGATCTACAATCGTGGTGATAAGGTTTCTATCAATCTGATCCGTGGCAATATGTTCTCTCTTGATCAACAACCGAGGTGATATGGTTTCTATTGATCTACAATCGTGGTGATAAGGTTTCTATTGATCTACAACCGAGATGATATGGTTTCTATTGATCTACAACTGAGGTGATAAGGTTTCCACTGATCTGCAATCGAGGTGATTTGGTTTCTATTGATCTACAACTGAGGTGATATGGTTTCTATTGATCTACAATCGTGGTGATAAGGTTTCTATTGATCTACATCCGTGGCAATGTGTTCTCTCTTGATCTACAACCGAAATGATATGGTTTCTATTGATCTACAACTGAGGTGATATGGTTTCTATTGATCTACAATCGTGGTGATAAGGTTTCTATTGATCTACATCCGTGGCAATATGTTCTCTCTTGATGTTCAACCGAGGTGATATGGTTTCTATTGATCTACAATCGTGGTGATAAGGTTTCTATTGATCTGATCCGTGGCAATATGTTCTCTCTTGATCAACAACCGAGGTGATATGGTTTCTATTGATCTACAATCGTGGTGATAAGGTTTCTATTGATCTACAACCGAGATGATATGGTTTCTATTGATCTACAACTGAGGTGATAAGGTTTCTATTGATCTGCAATCGTGGTGATATGGTTTCTATTGATCTACAATCGTGGTGATAAGGTTTCTATTGATCTGATCCGTGGCAATATGTTCTCTCTTGATCTACAACCGAGGTGATTTGGTTTCTATTGATCTACAATCGTGGTGATAAGGTCTATATTGATCTATATCTGTGGCAATATGTTCTCTCTTGATCTACAACCGAGGGGATATGGTTTCTATTGATCTACAACTGAGGTGATATGGTTTCTATTGATCTACAATCGTGGTGATAAGGTTTCTATTGATCTGATCCGTGGCAATATGTTTTCTCTTGATCTGCATCCGTGGCAATATGTTGTCTCTTGATCAACAACCGAGGTGATATGGTTTCTATTGATCTACATCAGACAGACAGACGGACAGGTCATTCAACCTCAGGAGGGTATTTGATATTTATGTAATTCCTCGTATGTTGGTATTGATTTCTGGTGTGAGTCGAAGCTACATGTATGGTAGCTTGGAACATAGATGGTTGAGTTTTAATATATACTATTTCATATTAATTTCCATGCGATCATATGAAACTGGTCAATAACAATTTCCCTTTACATCACACACTTGCTAGATATGTTAAGTTTAATATATTCTATGACGTTACATATTCTTTTGAATACAGGACCCGTGAAGGTCCGGGTTAGAATGAACCGTCAGTAATCCATGCTTGTCGTAGTAGAATATAGTCTACATGGTTGACAAAACTGAACCATAACCGTCTGTCCTTTTGTTATAAGCGTTCTACACGTATATGCCTTATAGAGTTAAACATAATGTATCCGAGATCGAAGATTTAATCCGTAACACGTTATATTCTAGACTAACAACTAGTCTCTGAAATGAACATATTTTACTGAAAAAAGTTCATAGTAAAAAAATATAAAATATAATGAAAAGGAGCCCTGAGACTGTTTTTCTAGACTTGCTACATTTTCTAGACTTGTGTGGGCTTTCTTGGATATATTTGCTTCAGAGTCTGTACGACAGACTAGTTATATTCATGCTTTAAGTGTTAAAAGATTATGTTTATAACATTTGTTATCAGTGATCATGTATTTAGGTATACCGTAATTATTTGAGTGAGTGAGTTTGGTTTTACGCCGCTTTTAGCAATATTCCAGCAATATCACGGCGGTGTAATTATTTGAGGAATTGGCGGCGGTTAAAGCCTAGCCTAGTGGTTAAAGAGTTCGCTCGTCACGCCGAAGACCTGGGTTCGATTCCCCACACGGGTACAATGTTTGAAGCCATTTTCTGGTGTCCCCCCGCCGTGATATTGTTGGAATATTGCGAAAAGGGGCGTAAAACTAAACTCACTCACTCACTATTTAAGGATTTAGGATCGTGGTTTCAAGAGCCATAAATGTTTTGTGTGCGATGTTGATCTGGAATGAAACACCGTCACCGTCACTTACTGTTAACTTTTGGCACGTCGCTCATCCTCAGTTTTAAATCCGATTCGGAAACTTATATTCAAATATACTACCCCCCAAAAGTTTAGACTCACTAGTGTAAATGTAGCCACTTACTTCAGTCAACTGTTCTAAACTAGATTTTGCTAAATATTCCATAATGTTTAAAGGTACTGTTTACACATGGACTGATGTAATGTAAAACAAATTCGTAACGTCAAAAAAATTATTTCATGAGTTCAATAAATCATAAAACTCAGTGAAAATTGGCGAATTCTTAACAAACCTTTACACCAAAATGCAGCTGTTCACATGCACGATATTTGCACATGCGTTTCAGAAAATGTATCCATGATCCTCGTGCAATTCATCTGCATAAGGTTTGCAGATGGTTCCCTAAGTTAGTGGACAAATTCATCTTCGATGTAACCGTATATATACATAACATATATACATACTGACGGAATCAGTAAATATACATAATCCCTGACGGAATCAATAAATATACAAAGTCACCGAATAAATCAGTAAATATACATAATCACCAAATAAATCAGTAAATATACAAAATTTGACGGAATCAGTAATATAAGATATCTCGACGGAATCGGTAATATTATATTTACCGATTCCGTCAGGGATTATGTATATTTACTGATTCCGTAACTTTGATGGGTAGTATATAAATGAGAAGGTCGTGCACTTTAATGATGTTCAAATTGTTGGATTTTCAATATAGAACGTCAGTGCAAATGCATACACAGTCTTGACCATCCCCTGAAACAAAGTCCGTTTGATTTGAAGGGGAAAATAGCTGTGAATGTTATAGGAATGGATCACAGGAAATCAGTGATGACACCAGGTGTTGGCGAAAAAGGTCAGCATGTCCTGTCCAAGGCCTAGATTTTCGAAGCTCTCTTAGCACTAAGATAGTCGTAAGTGCCATACAATAACATTAACTTACCACTATCTTAGCGCTAAGAGAGCTTCGAAAATCTAGGCCCTACCTATCACTGTTGGCATAAATTTCTGTTGATTACAGAATAATGTTCAGAAATATATAATGGCGTTAGATTGTTTCCCGTGAAATTATGCAATGGCATTGCTTCACAGTTATCCGAGGAAGCATGGTGTCGGTAACGGAATAAGCCGAATGGTTCCGAGTGTTTCATACTTGGACACAAAGGGCTACAAATGGAGACTAAGTGTAACCGTTCAGAAATGTTTCGGCATCTGCAGAATCGTCATCAGTTTCCATGACATAATCTGTCTCTCGTCATCAACATCCTCGATATAGTCATTTTCTGCTCATCGACATCACGGCATTGTCAACACTCTGCGTCAACTTAAATAGTGTCATAGGTTTCTCTTGACCTTCATCCATTACAGCAGAAGTTCCTCTTCAGTTACGTCGTGACGTCATCCGTGACGATATGGTTTCTCTTGACCTGCATTCGTGACGATATGGCTTTCACTTTATCTGCATAAGTGACGATATGACTTTCACTTGATCTGCATCAGTAACGATATGGCTTTCACTTGATCTACATCAGTGACGATATGGATTTCACTTGATCTACATCAGTGACGATATGGCTTTCACTTGATCTACATCAGTGACGATATGGCTTTCACTTGATCTATATCAGTGACGATATGGTTTCTCTTGTTCCACATTCGTGACGTTATCGTTACTCTTGATCTACAACCTAGGTGATATGGTTTATATTGATCTTCAATCGTGGTGATAAGGTCTCTATTGATCTACATGTGTGAAGCCCATTTCTGGTGTCCCACGCCGTGATAAATGCGGCGTAAAAACTAAACTCACTCACTCACTCACTATTGATCTACATCCGTGGCAATATGTTCTCTCTTGATCTACAACCGAGGTGATATGGTTTCTATAGATCTACAACCGAGGTGATATAGGTTTCTATTGATCTACATCAGTGGCAATATGTTCTCTCTTGATGTACAACCGAAGTGATATGGTTTCTATTGATCTACAATCGTGGTGCTATGGTTTCTATTGATCTACAATCGAGGTGATATGGTTTCTATTGATCTACAATCGTGGTGATAAGGTTTCTATTGATCTGATCCGTGGCAATGTGTTCTCTCTTGATCTACAATCGTGGTGATAAGGTTTCTATTGATCTACATCCGTGGCAATATGTTCTCTCTTGATGTTCAACCGAGGTGATATGGTTTCTATTGATCTACAATCGTGGTGATAAGGTTTCTATTGATCTGATCTGTGGCAATATGTTCTCTCTTGATCAACAACCGAGGTGATATGGTTTCTATTGATCTACAATCGTGGTGATAAGGTTTCTATTGATCTGATCCGTGGCAATATGTTCTCTCTTCATCTACAACCGAGATGATTTGGTTTCTATTGATCTACAACTGAGGTGATAAGGTTTCTATTGATCTGCAATCGTGGTGATATGGTTTCTATTGATATACAATCGTGGTGATAAGGTTTCTATTGATCTGATCCGTGGCAATATGTTCTCTCTTGATCTACAACCGAGGTGATTTGGTTTCTATTGATCTACAGTCGTGGTGATAAGGTCTATATTGATCTATATCTGTGGCAATATGTTCTCTCTTCATCTACAACCGAGGGGATATGGTTTCTATTGATCTACAACTGAGGTGATAAGGTTTCGATTGATCTGCAATCGAGGTGATATGGTTTCTATTGATCTACAATCGTGGTGATAAGGTTTCTATTGATCTACAATCGTGGTGATAAGGTTTCTATTGATCTGATCCGTGGCAATATGTTCTCTCTTGATCTACAACCGAGGTGATTTGGTTTCTATTGATCTACAGTCGCGGTGATAAGGTCTATATTGATCTATATCTGTGGCAATATGTTCTCTCTTGATCTACAACCGAGGGGATATGGTTTCTATTGATCTACAACTGAGGTGATATGGTTTCTATTGATCTACAATCGTGGTGATAAGGTTTCTATTGATCTGATCCGTGGCAATATGTTCTCTCTTGATGTTCAACCGAGGTGATATGGTTTCTATTGATCTACAATCGTGGTGATCAGGTTTCTATTGATCTGATCCGTGGCAATATGTTCTCTCGTGATCTACAACCGAGGTGATATGGTTTCTATTGATCTACAATCGTGGTGATAAGGTTTCTATTGATCTGATCCGTGGCAATATGTTCTCTCTTGATCTATATCCGTGGTGATAAGGTTTCTATTGATCTGCATCCGTGGCAAAATGTTCTCTCTTGATCAACAACCGAGGTGATATGGTTTCTATTGATTTACATCAGACAGACAGACGGACAGGTCATTCAACCTCAGGAGGGTATTTGATATTTATGTAATTCCTCATATGTTGGTATTGATTTCTGGTGTGAGTCGAAGCTACATGTATGGTAGCTTGGAACATAGATGGTTGAGTTTTAATATATACTATTTCATATTAATGTCCATGCGATCATATGAAACTGGTCAATAACAGTTTCCCTTTACATCACACACTTGCTAGATATGTTAAGTTTACTATATTCTATGACGTTACATATTCTTTTGAATACAGGACCCGTGAAGGTCCGGGTTAGAATGAACCGTCAGTAATCCATGCTTGTCGTAGTAGAATATAGTCTACATGGTTGACAAAACTGAACCATAACCGTCTGTCCTTTTGTTATAAGCGTTCTACACGTATATGCCTTATAGAGTTAAAACATAATGTATCCCAGATCGAAGATTTAATCCGTAACACGTTATATTCTAGACTAACAACTAGTCTCTGAAATGAACATATTTTACTGAAAAAAGTTCATAGTAAAAAAATATAAAATATAATGAAAAGGAGCCCTGAGACTGTTTTTCTAGACTTGCCACATTTTCTAGACTTGTGTGGGCTTTCTTGGATATATTTGCTTCAGGGTCTGTACGACAGACTAGTTATATTCATGCTTTAAGTGTTAAAAGATTATGTTTATAACATTTGTTATCAGTGATCATGTATTTAGGTATACCGTAATTATTTGAGGAATTGGGGGCGGTTAGAGCCTAGCCTAATGGTTAAAGCGTTCGCTCGTCACGCCGAAGACCTGGGTTCGATTCCCCACACGGGTACAATGTTTGAAGCCATTTTCTGGTGCCCCCCCGCCGTGATATTGTTGGAATATTGCGAAAAGGGGCGTAAAACTAAACTCACTCACTCACTATTTAAGGATTTAGGATCGTGGTTTCAAGAGCCATAAATGTTTTATGTGCGATGTTGATCTGAAATGAAACACCGTCACCGTCACTTACTGTTAACTTTTGGCGCATCGCTCATCCTCAGTTTTCAATCCAATTCGGAAACTTATATTCAAATATACTACCCACCAAAAGTTTAGACTCACTAGTGTAAATGTAGCCACTTACTTCAGTCAACTGTTCTAAACTAGATTTTGCTAAATATTCCATAATGTTTAAAGGTACTGTTTACACATGGACTGATGTAATGTAAAACAAATTCGTAACGTCAAAAAAATTATTTTCATGAGTTCAATAAATCATAAAACTCAGTGAAAATTGGCGAATTCTTAACAAACCTTTACACCAAAATGCAGCTGTTCACATGCACGATATTTGCACATGCGTTTCAGAAAATGTATCCATGATCCTCGTGCAATTCATCTGCATAAGGTTTGCAGATGGTTCCCTTAAGTTAGTGGACAAATTCATCGTCGATGTAACCGTATATATATATAACATATATACATACTGACGGAATCAGTAAATATACATAATCCCTGACGGAATCAATAAATATACAAAGTCACCGAATAAATCAGTAAATATACATAATCACCAAATAAATCAGTAAATATACAAAATCCTTGACGGAATCAGTAAATATACATAATCCCTGACGGAATCAGTAAATATACATAATCCCTGACGGAATCGGTAAATATACATAATCCCTGACGGAATCAGTAAATATACATATTATTAATGTGATGCTTTGAACGGAAACCCCGTTGTTAGTTTATTATTCAACACCGCACTCAGCAATGTTCAAGTGGTGCCTCGAAGGCCTGCAAATCATCCAACTAGACCAGATAATCATGTGATTGATGGAATGAGCAATGATTCGTGCAGTCCACCAAGTCACCAATTTGTGTGTGTGTGTGTGTGTGTGTGTGTGTGTGTGTGTGTGTGTGTGTGTGTGTGTGTGTGTGTGTGTGTGTGTGTGTGTGTGTGTGTGTGTGTGTGTGTGTGTGTGTGTGTGTGTGTGTGTGTTTTAGCATAGTGGTTAAAGCGTTGGCTCGTCATCCCGGAGACCCGGGCTCGATTCCCCACATGGATACACTGTGTCAAACCCATTTCTGGTGTCCTCCGCCATGATATTGCTTGAATAATGCTAAAAGCGGTGTTAAACCACTCACTCACTCACCAATCCAGACCAATAAGGCACCTTTAACGAACAGAGGGTGGCCAAGGTGGCCCGGTCGTCTGAGGTGCGGCAATTGACGTGCAGAGTTGCCTCCTTGCGCACACCAGAACCCAATAATTGTTCGAATCCCGATTCGCCATGGCACAACTGGACTATTGTTGAAAGCGGCGATAATCGTAACTCATTCAGTCACTTGCGAACATTATAGGTTTATGTGGGCAAATTCCCACGGAATTCCCACTTGGCAATTCACGGGGTGATTTTGATCTCGAGGAAATGTTGACATTTGGATTTTATACAACATGGGCACCGACCAATGAAGTGCATATCTTTACGATCAGACTGGCCGATGGGGGGTTATAACTCCCGAGGGATATAATGCCTTTCTGTCGATTTGAAGTATCCACGAACTGATTGTTCTAATCGCCAGAGAGACCAAAGACTAACAGTTAGATTGTTCCATTTGTCAATACAGAACCACGTTGCCTTGATTCGGAGGTAGTTGATGACACCGTCTGTGTTTGCCGTGACGTCTGCTCGTTATTGTAATTAGCGGGAATCTGAACTCGTCTGTCTAACAAATTGTGTTCTCTTCCGCCCAGCCCTTTCCATCATGATAAAGTCCCAATGAAGCAAGTCTAAATGTTCCCCCTATTCTGCATCTCCCATTTCACTGAGTGTGAGTAAGTGAGTTTAGTTTTACGCCGCACTCAGCAATATTCCAGCTATATGGCAGCGGTCTGTAAATAATCGAGTCTGGACCAGACAATCCAGCGATCAATAGCATGAGCATCGATCTGCGCAATTGGGAACCGATGACATGTGTCAACTAAGTCAGCGAGCCTGACCACCCGATCCCGTTAGTGGCCTCTTACGACAAGCATGGGTTCTCACTGAAGGGACAAGCATGGGTTACTGAAAATCAATATTCTAACCCAGAACCTTCAAGCATGGGTTACTGAAGATTAATATTCACTGACCTTCATTATCCCATTTCAGGCTCATTATCAATTTCAATAATGCATATTTCAGAGACTATGTGGTAAGGGGCGCTGGGGTAGCCTAGTGGTTAAAGCGTTCGCTCGTAAAGCCTGGGTTCGATTCCCCACATGGATACAATGTGTGAAGCACATTTTTGGTGTCCCCCGCTGTGATATTGCTGGAATATTGCTAAAAGTGGAGTTAACCTAAACTCACTCACTCACTCGGGTGGTGCGTGTGGACATTGGGCTGGGTGGAAGGTGGGTATCGTTGAATGGTGGCAATAGATGAATTCTTACTTCTTGTACCTTGTTCTATTCTGTGAGTATTTTCTTCTTATGACAGGCTGGTTCACGCTTGAAGGGACGCAAATCGCTAGAGTTGTGTCAACCCGTGAAGATCCGGGTCTTCAGCAACCATGCTTGTCGACAGAGACGACTAACGGCATCGGGTGGTCAGGCTCGATGACTTGGTTGACACATGTTATCGAATCCCAGTTGCGTAGATCGATGCTCATGCTGTTGATCTCTTGATTGTCTGGTCCAGACTCGATTATTTACAGAGCGCCTGTTACGACGCAAATTGTTATTAAAACGTAAATTGTAATACTTGCAGCAAATTGTAATAACCCTTGACGTAAATTGTAATAAAAACGTAAATTGTAATAAATATTGACGTAAATTGTGAGACGCAAATTGTAATAAAAATTGACCTAAATTGTAGTTATTGTAGTTGCGGTAAAATGGAATAAATATTTACGCAAACTGTAAAAACATTTTTAATCACTCGTAAATACGCGTGTGTTCGTTGTTCGTTGCATTTCATGCATCATATAAGCTTATTAGCGCTATAACTCAAGGAAGAAATGATGGATTTTGTTCAAATCTGGTACCAAGGTGTATTGGCGAGATTCACCGACACCAGTTGAAGTTAGTGACCTTGATGTCATATTAAAGGTCACAGCTAGGATGTAACGGTTTTGCACATGCCAAGCTGGGAAACCGAGAAAGAATTAATAGATTTTGATCCAGTTTTATATCAAGGTGTATTGGCGGGATTCCCCCTGCACCAATTGATTCAGGAGCGTGTGCTAGTTTAAGTTCACAGCGAAATTTCTATTGTTTTGTACATGTCTAACATTTTAGTGCGAACACACAAGAAAAATATCTTATATTTTGCTTAAAAGTAGTACCAAGGTGTGTTGGTAGTATCTCTAGCGCCATTCGAATTCAGTGGCCTTCGGATAATTGACAAGGTCACAGCGAATATTATTGCGATATCTCAGAAACTAATGGATGGAATTTATTCGCATTTGGTATCAAGGCATCCGATAACAGTTTCGGGGACCTTTAGATAATTTTCAAAGTTATTGCGATATTCAGATATCGACATGTTGCAGGGGTTATATCCATGTTTGTGACAAAATATTTTTCATTACGGATTTTCAAAATTTTGTTAGCAATTGGTTTCCATAATTTCATGTTAATTCTACCGCTGTGAAAATATTCGTGACACGTCTTAAAAATACCAGGATTATTTGTGCATGTTTTGAATATGAAAATTAATTGTTTTTCATTATGTAGTTGTTTTCAATAATTACGCAAGGACATATTTTACGAGGAATAGTTTTTAATAATTTCATGTTAATTCTATTACAATTTGAAGTTCTTCATGACATATCTCAAAATAACAGGATATTGTTTGTTTACGCTTTGAAAAGTACATTTCTTCTTCTTCATTTTTGAATTATTTTCAATGTTGACGTAAGGACATATTTGTAGTTAATTTGATGTTTTGATTATACATGTATGTGATTTATGCTTCGATCATACTTTCATATATTACGTCGTCACAGTTTAACCAGGTTCGCATTAATTTCTTCATCACACCCGTGAAGATCCGGGTTAGAATTGATCTTCAGTAACCCATGCTTGTCGTAAGAGGCGACTAACGGGATCGGGTGGTCAGGCTCGCTGACTGAGTTGACACATGTCATCGGTTCCCAATTGCGCAGATCGACGTTCATGCTGCTTATCACTGGATTGTCTGGTCCCGACTCGATTATTTACAGACCGCCACCATATAGCTGGAATAGTGCTGAGTGCGGCGTAAAACTGAACTCACTCACTCATTTCTTCATCACATTTCTATTTCTATTAGAGGGAATTGTATCATAATGTTATATTTGCTAAGGATATCATGAATCGCATTCGCCTGGTTATTCCTTGACACATAGCAGTCAGTCTGTCTACTCATTTGTTGTATTTGATTAATGCATGTAAAATATAATGTAGAAATGCTGTTGAATTATATCATTTGTTACGAGGAATCGATCATATGTGCTCGTTATCAAAGTAAAGTCAAACTTTCTGTAAGGTAAACAATGTAGGTTGACACCTTAATTGTTATGGGAATACTACGGAAATCATTAGTTTCACCCGCAAAATAAAAACAACAACAAATGAACAGGTGACATTAACTTCAATGAATGATAATAACAATGCTTATTACCTACGACGGCAAACATATCGGGGGTCATTTGTTTTCATACGATATGCACCGGGTACGATATGTCACGGTGACATGACATCATGAACAATGTTATAAGGTCACGTTGCTTCTAAGAAGCCGCCTTCTAAATATAACGATGACGGGAGCCTGTCTTTGTTGGAAAGTAGATTATCGCGTCAAATTATATTCGTCCCCATATCATACTACATTTGTATGTTAACGGCCTTAACTATTAACATATCCCTTGATCTGGTTCCGAACACATACCCAAATATAAGCAGTTGTGTCGTAAACATGTTATGACAAGGGCACTCGTATTCATCTTCTATAAAATCGGTTATGTTCCAACCATGAGAAATGTCGTCAAATAATTAGGTCTTATAAAAGTTACCAACGTCCTAATAGTGTCAATGGAACAAACATCACATTTGAAAATGTGGGTCATAAATGCATGCTAGCTTTTGTTGTTGTGTGTTAGATATACCCGTTAGAACACGAACAACGCGAATGACGAATATCATTGATTTATGGACTTGACGAAAATATTTTCATTTATAGAAATGTTGCAGACTAAGGATGCCGTACAGAATGGTGTTAACATATGAAAACCTCAACAGTCATTTGTCCAAAACATGATACAGAGGACAGATGGAGATTTTATGTCGATTGCATATCAGGACGATATCATTTCTAGTCATTTAGCTAAGAGCACCCTTGATACTACGGTTATGATATTTTCCATAAGTATTTATCAATCTGAAGGTCGTCCAATTCATCTGTTGTCTACACATCCTGCCAACGCACCTTGGTACTACCTTTAAGCAAAATTTGTCAATTCTTTCTTGAGTTATGTGCTCAAAAGCTTTATATTGGCAAAACCCTCAGATTTTTGCTGGGACCTTGCAAATTATCTCAATGTCAATAAAATTCAACTGGTGTCGGTGAATCTCGCCAATACACCTCGGTTCCAAATTTGAACAAAATCCATCCTTTCTTTCTTGAGTTATAGCGTTAACAAGTTTATATGATGTATGAAATGCAACGAAAAACGAACGCACGCGTATTTACGAATGATTAATACAATTTTTATTACAATTTGCGTCTTACAATTTCCGTCAATATTTATTACAATTTACGTTTTTATTACAATTTACGTCAAGGGTTATTACAATTTGCTGCAAGTTTTACAATTTACGTTCTATTTACAATTTACTTCGTAACAGCGCCGCCATATTATGGAATATTGCTGAGTGCGGCGTAAAGCTAAACTCACTCACTCACTAGAGTTGTATCCCTTAGACACGCCAGGAACCTATGATTGTGGATTCAAAACTTAATTTGACCCTATTATGTTTCAAGGTTTTGTCTGTTTCCCGGCGTGATATTGCACTCACTCACCCATTGTAGGTTTTGGCAGCAATATTTCTGTGCTCATGAAAGTGGTAAACGTTTTAAACCTGCATATCTTTAAACTTTCATGCCTGGATATAACTGAGATAGTCTTCAAGGCGGCATTAAACCCAACTCACTCCATCGCCCTCTGACGTATCCCAATTAATGTAAACCAGCCATACCAAAGAATGTCGTACATGTACTGTTTAACACAGAATTACGGTTGTCGTAAAGTTTAGATTCATTTATGGCAGTCGTAAATCACGTACTTTTAACGTCTTACTACAATCGTCGTGCTAAGTAGAAGTGCCAGAAAGCAGTCTTTGGTCAACATTCAGTACAGGGACATCGTGGGTCCCTCAAGCTTTTTATGGTGATTGACCTCGCGCATTAACAGTCAGAACTGCCCCACCAGGACTTGGCTACAGTGCCTTGGCTGCAGCTAGGCAATGAAAGAGACTTTCTCAAATGCCAATGGCACGCGACTAATTAATTGTATTTTTTTTCAAACTGATATTTTATTGGTCTCATTTGAACAAAGATAATTCGGTCGTTAATTATATTTGAAGCAATCTTTGAAGAATTATTTTGCGTGGGCTGACACGTGAATATATGTTTGTCATGCGGTTCTAACGACTTAGATTTAGGGCATCGTACTGTTAGATGGTAGGGACACGAGGATACGTAAATTATGAACGGTCCCTTACTCGACAGTAATGATTTAAATATAAAGTAAAGCACAACATTATGTTACTTTACATGTCCTTCATGTTCATATTTAGCTGAAATTAGATATTGAGGATCCCCTAGCCCTCGTATTTAGGAGTTAAACATGCTGTGTTTGAATATCAGAAGTAGATAACGAAATTATAATAGCTCTAAATTATATTTGAATTAAAAATTTAGAGCTATTATTATTCCGTTATATACCTCTGATTTTCCAACACAGTATGTTTATTTCCATTCTACCATAACCGCGTTATTCAGATTTGAAAAATACATACTGTGTTGGGAAATCAGAGGTATATAACATGATTAAATACCTCTGAATGACTTGAATTAACCAATCATAATCCAGTATTTTCAGAAGTCATGGTAGAATTCTAAATCAAAAGTAAAACCATGTTACAAGACATAGTAAAATAACTGAAAAATCAAGGCCTGCAACGCTTAATAGATCTAATTTATTTACCAGGAATGAAAAATACTGAGAATACGTGTTATTGTGATTCCCCAATCCTAGAACGTTGAAAACATGCTCGTTATATGGCATATGTTGCCACACAAATACCGCACCCACCATATAATGTGAGGGATGTTTGTCAGTGATTGATTCAGACGAGACAAGGAGGAACGGAAAGCCAAATGGTAACTGAATCCCAATGGAAGGTTTCGGGATTCAGGATAACTGAAACCCAATGGAGCCTTACCGGTTTCTCAGTAATTACAGAGCTCCAGATAAGATTTAGCTCATGTGGGTACTGTACCCACTGTATTTTTTTGGAGTGGGTATTATGAATGTTGAGTGGGTATTTCATTTTCCGTTACCCACTGCTTTCAAATATGTGCGTATTTCAGTCATTTTACTCACCTAAGTATTACGTCATTGAGTAAGTTTACTAAGCAGGTATGTTCTGCCTTATGTCATACCTAATCAAAACCAACTTAAATATAATGGAAATGATTTCATAAAAAATCCCTCGTCCTACACTGAAAGCACAACACTAGTCCTATACTAACAGTACAACTTGATAGCAATCCATGTCTTTTTCATTACGTAAGCGATTTTTATAAATATATTCCGTACGCATTTGTTTTAAACATTTTGCGTATCTAACATTTTAAATGCGTAATTGGTACGCACCAATTATTTTTCAATGCGTAATTGAAAATTTTCTGTGCGTATTTTACCTGGATACGCAGCTTATCTGGGCCTCTGCAGTAATTTATACGTTTAAGTTGTCCTTAAACTTGACAAACAAAACGTAAAGGAGACTGAGTTTGAATCTTAAGTTCCTATACTCTTTCAATTAGGTTTCCATTTTCCTGAAATTAATTTTATTTTATGCGACAATATCTTTTATTTGAATTCTGGTGTACAGAAACACTGAGATCACTCAACTGAAACCTATATAATATATAGGCAGTTTAACGTAGGTTATATAGGTTTCTGGATATATGTAGTATATACATATATAGGAAGTCAAATATATATTTCGACGATCGTTTCATTCAAGTTCTCACTAATAGAAACCATCAATGATGGTTTCCAGTTACTTTATGCAAAGGAAACTAACAATGATATTTTACTGTAAGTTACCATTTCTGAAAACTAACCTTGTTGGTTTCAGCAACAGGAAACTGACTGAAACGAACAATCGTAGTTTCCGTGAGCGGAAACCTACATTATTCTGACATTACCCAGTTTCATGTAGGTTTCCGGAAAACTGGAATCTTTGTTATTTTTGCTGTGTTGGCATGTCTCATTGACACGCCGCCCCAAACAGGCAGCTCTCACAGTCTCCTTTATCAGAGTCTTGATCTGCGTACCTGCACATCCTAGACACTAGCCGGCTTCATGTCTTGCTTGAAGTCTTTATTCAGGTTTCTTGTTGAAATTTCTCAGTCTGCCAAATTGATCGTCCTTTTTGAGAAGACTTCTTGCTCAACTTCCTTGTTCAGCATCATTACTCAGCCTCATTGCTTAGCATCCATTCTCAGTATATATCTTACTCAGCCTCATTGCTTAGCAACCATTCTCAGTATATATCTTACTCAGCCTCCTTGTTCAGCCTCCATGCCAGTGATCTGTATCTTTAGCGTATGGGGCGTTGGTGCTTGTGTTTTAGTGTATCATGGTGACTAATGTCTGCTGCCTTTGACATGTTCTTTGTACAGATGTGGAGAGGAGCGATGGGGTAGCCTAACGGTTAACGCGTTCGCTTGCCACGCTGAAGACCCGGGTTCGATTCCCCACATGAGTACAATGTGTGAAGCCCATTTCTGGTGGCCCCCACCGTGATATTGCTGTAAGCGGAGTAAAACCATACTCACTAACAAATGGTAAGACAAAAATGAACCACTTTGAAATTGTAACGAGTTAGCATGACTGAACAGCAGACCCGGTGATAACACCCTTATCCATCAGCATCACACTTTATGACATCACACGCTCACAGAGTACAGACTCACGGGACAACGCAATAACTCGGTTATCAAGCGTTTGTAGAAATGTCACTTGCTCTCCCGCCCGTCGCTATAGTACTGTAAGGCCATGGGTGGGTGTTTAAACAGCGATAATTGATCATCAGTGAATAAACACGTACAACCAAGGTTATTGTAACTTGTATTTCAGCTGTGACAGAAAAGGATATTAAGGATTTATTCAAGTAGTTGAGAAAACTTTTTGTTCTACTTCCGTGATAGGCCATCAGTTATGTCAGCGAGCCTGACCATCCGATCTCTTTAGTCGCCGAAACAGTCAACCATGGTCCTAACCCACTCAGCTGTCCGACTTCTATTTTTGTGGAAGTAGCGGCTGACTTTCTGTGCTGGCGATTAGGTGCCTGACTCTGAGGGTGAGGGTTTGAATCCCGGATGGTACTCAACCCAACAAAAAGTGCTGGAATCTGTACTTTACTGTAATCCAAATAAAACATGTGTTAGCAACTTGTTTCCATGAGTATATCCATGCGCGGATTTCAGGAAAGACCGCCTCCGTGGTGTAATTGTTAGAGCGTCCGCCCGGAGTGCGGAAGGTCGCGGGTTTGATCCCCGACCGCGTCATACCAAAAGACGTTAAAATATGGTACTTGTTGGTCCCTGCCTGGCGCTCGGCATTAATGGGTACAACAAGGACTGGTCGGCTCGGAGTCAGTATAATGTGTCTGAGTGGGGTATTCATGCTTCACTGCGGCATGGTATCTCAGTGGGCTAGCACTATAAAACCAGCTTCAGTCTGGGCTAGTACAAGCAGCCGCACATACACATACACACGCATGCACGTCGTCATATGAGCGAAATATTCTCAAGCACGACGTTAAACCTAATTCCACCACCACCACCACCATTTCAGGAATGTTTCCTAATACGGCATATTTAACACCCAAATTGTAATAACCTTTTTTTTATCTGCTGGGGACCAAAGTTGACGGATAGTTAATGAGAGGACAACCATAGTGTTTCAAATCGTTTTGACAAAAAAGCAACAAGATATGGCTTTTTAATATATTGACGGTGTCGTGTAGTTGAGGCGTCGTGTTCCGCACCAAAGACCAAGGTTCGATTCTGTCATTGATCATACAGTCCATTCTTGATGTTCCCAGAGTTGTGTCCTTTAGACCTTTCAGAAACCTCTTCTTGTGGGTTAAATCAGATTTCATCCTGATTATGTGTGTACAGTTTGTCAGCGCCGAAGTGAAGCAGTCTAAGAACTGCTTGCCTCCCTTTGAATTGAAAGCGGCGTTCAAACATCATTCTGATTCCATTGTAATGTGTTTGTCATTACTCGCCCTTCTCCATAACTTGCAAGAAGAATCGCCCTCTTATCGATGAAAGGTGTATGCGAAAATACGACAAACCAATCGGACTGCATGTATGACTTCAAGTGCTTCTGTCAAAGAATCCCTCAGGAGCAGTGTTCGAAATAGCCACTGGCCCGCTAGCCTGTGGCTAGTAAAAATCCAGTCGGGCCAGTAAATCTCCACAGTCACTGGCCCGACTGGCTAGTGAATTTTCATGGGGTCATTTTGTAAATATATCACTCTCTCCGACTTGTTAAGTTATTATTCACTTTTAAGTCATGTAAGATTATGGCCTGGTAAAAATGTTCATCATATTAGCAGCTTAATGATGAAAACCGTGTCATGCCGACAATATCTTATTCTCATCTATTGCTGTAATCTTTTCCTTAGTTTCTACATTCAAATTTCGATCTAGTGAATTATCTTGTTGGCTAGTTACTTTTAGCATAGCTAGTCCGACTGGGTAGCAAAATTTAGAAATTATTTCGCACATTGTTCAGGAATAGCGTTTGATTTTACACACTGTATCCAAAAACATGCCAAGATACTATTACTGTGTTCACTCATACTGTATTTCAAATCATGTCTAAAACACCATCTGCAATGTATGAAAAGCATGCTCGAGCAAGAGTTGACAACTCTGACATCCGTTTTGCTATTAGACAGAGCCCAGTTACAAAAAACGGCGTGGGTGCGAGGCGTTGTTCGCTTTGTCCCGGAATGACAAGACTTGGGCACGAATACCTTGTAATGGTGTGTGATATACACTGTGATCTGCCCTAGAACAATATACATGATTGATTGTGCCGTGCCCAGAGCGATCATTACCTCCAGTACTGAAAACCTCCAGGAATGGTTTCCTTCAAGAACATGATTGTCTGAACGATGTACGTAATCATCCTGCTGTTAGTGCTGCGCCGCGGTGCCCCTGTGATACACGAGGGGGTGATCAGCTGATTGCCATACTTTACATCATGACTTTATGTAAGGAGTTCTCCCGTAGGGAGGAATTGCCAGGAACATATATCCCTGATCAGGGCATGTATGTCTTAAAATTGGTTCTGATCATGGATGCTTAATTAGTACGTCATACTTTCAATGGTCTGGATCTGTAGCAAGCAGATTATTGGCACTGTCGGATTATTGGCAAGCTTGCAGCCATGACATTTGCATTTCTAACTAGTCGGGATAGTTTGTGGTTATGTTTGTAAGACGTCTCTGCCGATTTCGGCGGAAGTAATTGGTGGTGTGCTGACATCATGCTTGTCTGTTATTTCCTGAGAGCTTCCAATCTTGGGTTGATTGCACTAGAGTGATTATCCATGGTCCGGGTTTATGAAATTTAGGGTCAGGCCAGGTCGTGGGTGTATTAATCCGTGGTTAGAGTGATTTGAAACTGGTATCATTGACTGCTAGCGACAAGGCTTTGTAGAACATGATCCTGGGATATTTGATCAGAGTACGATTGTGGCCAGGGATTAAAGACAGAGCACTATGATGCTTGAATGCGCTTCTGTTGATTGCTAAAAACCTGCCCTGTTGTTAAAGTTGTAGGTTGTAATCACGGAGTTGATTTCCTTAAGAACATTGTCGCAGTGAGTGAGTGAGTGAGTGAGAGAATGATATTTGCCGTGTGCACTCGAATTTTATTCTTCGCTGCCTTGGGAGTACAATAACGGTTTACCTTTTAAAACGCTAAGAGGTCATCAAATGCTGACAAGTTCGTTGTTTAGTGTGCGTGCGTGCGTGTGGGCAGTTCTGTAATTTTGTTGGAAAAGTGATCGTAAGTCAGGAAGTACAAAAACAAGTTATCAAAAAAGTAATTTCACAGCGAGTGTTGTGCAAACACTGTGACAGAGGCTGGCAGTAGTTGCGCGGTTAAGCTCAGTTTGTGCATACGGACACCTGTGTGTTCTAGACTGTAGAACAACCTCAGTATTTTATATCCGTGGGTATTCAGGAGTTGCAATATCCATGACGACAAACCCGACATAAATAAAATCCAGTTTGTATTTTAACCTTTGCTTTTTATTTGAAAATTCAGTACGCAATTTCAAGTTTCCTGTAAGATGTGTTCAGATATTTCTTTTTGTCAGTATATAATTAAGTTTCATTCAACATCAGACACTAATCTGAATCCTGATGAGCGTGACAGTAATGCGTTAAGCTTTGTGAGGGTTCGTGGGCATTATATCATACTTGTTTTTCCGCACCTGATCTTTTCCTGTGGGAGCAGTGGTGTGTTTGAATATTCATCACACGCCGACCCGAGGAGCAGGGAGAGATATTGCATGGTTGGTGAGTGAGTGCGAAGGTTTTAAGAGCAATAATAGGGAGACCAATAATCAGTTTGGTCCCAGCAAACCAGTCAAGCGCATTCCAGTCTATACGACCAGTCAATTAATCAGTTTGGTCCCAGCAAACTGTAGAGAGTCATTGTGTGTTATGAGCGTTTGTGATAGAGTGTTAGGGACCAGTCTTGTGACCAAATTCAGGGACCAGTCAATAGTCGGTGAGTTGTGTTTGTGAAAGACTGTGAGATTGTTAGGGACTATGTGTTTGTGAAAGTGTGAGAGATTGTGATTGTGAGGGACTATGTGTTTGTGAAAGACTGTGAGAGATTGTTAGAGACTATGTGTTTGTGAGAGATTGTGAGGGACTATGTGTTTGTGAGAGACTGAGAGAGAAATTGTTAGGGACTATGTGTTTGTGAGAGATTGTGAGGGAATGTGTGTTTGTGAGAGACTGAGAGATTGTTAGGGACTATGTGTTTGTGAGAGATTGAGGGATGTGTTTTGTGAAAGGATTGAGGGGACTGTGTGTTTGTGAGAGACTGTGAGAGAGAGATGGTTAGGACTGTGTGTTTGTGTTTGTGAGAGATTGTGAGTTTGGAGAGATTGTTAGGGACTATGTGAATGACTGTGTGTTTGTGAGAGGACTGTGTTTATGACTATGTGTTTGTGAGAGGGACTGAGGGACTATGTGTTTGTGAGAGATTGAGACTGAAAGACTGTGAGAGAGGGACTGTGTGTTTGTGAGAGTGTGAGGGACTATGTGTTTGTTTGTGACTGTGTTTTTGTGAGAGATAGAGGACTGAAGGTGTTTGTGTGTGTTTGTGAGAGACTGAGAGATTGTTGACTGTGTTTGTGAGATTGTGAAGGACTATGTGTGGGGACTGTGTGTTTGTGAGAGAGAGAGATGTGTTGTGAAGAGACTAGATTGTGTGAATGTGTGTTTGTGAGAGACTGAGAGATTGTGAGGGAATGTGTGTTTGTGAGACTGAGAGAGATTGTGAGGGACTGTGTGTTTGTGAGGGATGTGAAGGACTGTGTGTTTGTGAGAGACTGATTGTGGAGGACTGTGTGTGAATGAGAGGTTGTTTGGGACTGTTTGTGAAGGACTGTGTGTTTGTGAGAGATTGGGAGAGACTGTTTGTGGAGGATTGTGTGCTTGCAAGAGATTTGTCGGGACTGTTTGTGGGGGACTGCGGGGGAATGAAAGATTGTGAAGGGCAGTGTGTTTGTGAGAAATTGTAAGGGACCGTTCAAGCCCGGGAAGTCGACAAATGAAGATTTACGACCCAAAATATGTGTCGACTCTGCGGACTATTGTTGCGCTTGGCTGGTTTCACACACACACACACACACACACACACACACACACACACGCACGCACGCACGCACGCACGCACGCACACACACACACACACACACACACACACACACACACACACACCCTCCACTGACTTAATCTCCTAGGTAACCAGTGAACAAAATAAGGATTAGCACTGGTTTAAACATTCAATGGAATCTGAATATGCGAAATGTTTCAAACAAATATAAAGTATACGACGTGCATGTAAAATGTATAAATCAGTCCATCACTGAAAACTAGCATTGATACAGCTGAACAAGCATTTAGGTACCCACACAGTCTGCAATGTCTATCCCAGGTGAAGGAGTTCCGAGACGTGATCTGTGTAGTCCATCTCACACAGTCTCTGGGCGATCAAGTCATCCTTTAGAGATCTGATTCTCATGTCAGTTTGCCGATACTTCCTCTTCCTAACAGGTCCTCCTCTGCCATGTCCTTGGATCTGCTGGATCTTAACCTCAGTCACTGACTGTTCTTTCTGAATGAGACGTACTAGTTCATAGATGTTCGGGTGGGTTTTCTTTGCAAATTTGTTCATTTTATGGTGCCAGCCTTCAAGTTTGTTGCTGGTACGATGTCCATCATTGCCAAAGTAGAGCCTTCGATCCAGGTTGACGTGAGGTAGTCCATCAGCTGTGTTGCCTTTTCACCTTGAGGAGCATTACCGATGGCGTCTACCCAAACGTCTTCAACTTTGTCCTCGGGCACGAGGGGAAGTGCAGCCGCTCGTCTCACAAGCTTGGTTACATCCTCGTCGTGTTTGTATTCATTCTGCAAATGAATTATATTCACCGACGACACTAATTGCTTTAACTCAATAACCTATTTACTAAAAAATCTAAAGTCATGAGATTTGAGCAAAGGATTATCATTGACTTTGTTCTTTTGTTCTTAAAATGTAAAAAGATTGATATCTAAACACTAATGATATACTCACTAGCGTATATAATTTACTCTCAAAACATCACTACTTAATATATAAATACTACCTGACAAAACCAAAGTCAACAAAAGCAGTACAGCACCTGTAGAACCTGTAAGTTCACAGGCAATATTATTGTCAAACCATCACTACTTAATTATCTAAACACTACCCGGGAAGTCGACAAAAGCGGTACAGCACCTGTCTACAAACCAGGACTCAGTTTGTCGACTTCCCGGGATAACTGAAATTTCATTTGTCGACTTCCCGGGCGGACACCGTAAGGGACTGTGTTTGTGAAAGAATGTGAAGAACAGATAGTGAAGGAAGGTCTTAATGAGAACTATCGAGTTTGTGAGAGATTTGCGTTAATGTTTCCGAGTGATTGGTTTGGCGAGGGTTGTTGATGTTATGAGAACCTTTCATGCCGCCATTGTGACTTCTGTAGCCAGGGAATACAGGAAACCATATAATCGTTACTTTGAGTGGCAGTTTTAGAAGTTTGAGAGTCGGATAAGGACCAACCTTAATGGATGAACAACTTCTTTATTCAAGTGATGCGACGTTTTCGATACAGAGTCTTGTATCGTACCTGCTTGATAACGATACAAGAATCTGTATCGAAACGTGAAACAGGAGAGAAATATTAATACAATTAATTAAACGTAACAAAGTTGAGACCTTTTTCATTCAACTGGTAAAAAAATACCAGGTCCTCAAACATGGTAATCGATGTTAATTTAAAGCACGGACCTTTCAAACCTTTGAGTTCTGCCAGTGAGTTAGTGAGTCATATTTCTTCAGACAGGCAATACATACTCACTTACTTAATTTTTGAATGACGGCTGCCACCGGAAGAGCAGATAAGAGGTCCCTTGTATAATTTTCACATTTATTTCCACCTTCAAGTCAAATAGGAACAGTTTCTGATGATAGTTAGGAATGGTCATTCTTTTGCGTTGATTTTATATTGTACCAAGTGTATTTCTGCAAACAGATTATTCGTCCGACCCACAAGTCGGTTAGCTCCGGCCGATCACAAAATGGTAGAGCTGCTAGAGTTAACTCCCTTATGTTCAGCTCTGCGCTTGTCACATATCAATTATCAACACTTATGAATATTATTCCTGAGAGAAACATTGCCTGTTCGTTGAAAGTTTGTTTTGGGCGAATTTCTTTTTACTTCAATAACAAACTTTCAGTGGGTGGTAGCGAATTGCAGATAAAATGACGTATCTCAGTAAAGATCATTGGCGGATCCTCTGTGTGTGTGTGTGTGCGTGTGTGCGTGCGTGCGTGTGTGTGTGTATGGTGATTTGTTCAAGGTCACGTAAACCAATCAGACATGGACATTCTTACATGAGGTAGGTTAAAGCTGCTTGTACTAGTCCAGGCTAATGTCAACGTTATTGTGCTAGCTTCCTGAGATGTCATGGATACCCTACTTACACACAGTGTACTGAATCTGTCCGGGTTTTATTCCCAACCCATCGAACGTTAGACAGGGTAACAAAAAGTACCATCTGTTCACGTGTTCTGGTCTGACACGGCTGGATATCGAACAACCCCTACCTTCCGCTTTTAATACAGAATAGTATACCTGCCAAAACTGAATCAAAATCACTTACATATCAAAATAACAATTTCGATACAGTATTTTCTTCTATGAAATGAAACGTGGAGCCCGGTCGACTAAAGCCCACGGGTAATTCGCCAACTTGTACAAGCCGAATGTCGTATTGTTGAGTCAGATACGACTGGTGACAAAGGATTCCGGAATTACGCAACGATCTTACGTTGTCCACAAACTAATGTACATTGTATTCCTGTTTCAGGATATCTCGGCTGTTCCATGTGGTTATCCTGCTCCTGCGGTAATGTTCAGTAGCCTTAGCTTCTACTTTCATTTTCCAGGATATCTCGGCTGTTCCTTGTGGTTGTCCTGCTCCTGCGGTAATATTCACTAACCTTAACCTCTTCTTTCATTTTCCATGTCGGCTGTTCCACGTGGCTGTCCCGCTCTTTCAGTAATAACGATTCAGTAGCATTAGCTTCTACTTTCATTTTCCAGGATGTCCCGGCTGTTCATTGTGGTTCTACTGCTCCTACAAGTAATGTTCCTCCGCGGCGGGTCCGCCAGACCGTCCGCCTGCGCTGACAAGGAAACGGACATGAAGTGCTATTACTGCAGCTCCCACTACGACAAGCCGGACATATACGAGGAGTGTTGCATTGACGACGAGCTAAGGAAGCACTGTTTCGAGCATATATGGATCGAGCCAAAGAGGGACCGTCAGTGGTGAAACTGACGCTGAAGGGCCATTCTTGAAAGGATTCAAATATATGGGTTTTTCTTTATGGACTGTGATCAAATGGAAGTCAGTTTATCAGCGGTTTGGGAGAAATAACTCTTTTGGTTATCATCTGTTGGAAAAAGAAGGATTGAAAACAAAGAACTTATTCTATTCGACATCTCTCATCCTAATCTCCATTTTACGGATTCCAAATTGACACGGGGAGTACGAATGAACTGTGAACATGAAAACACATGAGGATACCCAGTGGTAGAAAACAAGCATTAAATTGTATAATTGTGGTTGACCCCAAGAGATCTACAAATTCTATATGAAAGTGCTATCCTCTAATCTTGACCCTCAACTCGGACACTTTGACTCGAACAGTTTTTGATGACCGCTAACTTGTTTTAACTTCATTCTTTTACACTCTTTATTATAAAGTATGTGACCTCGCTGTTGCTACATGAAGATGTCAGGACATCCTATTACAGGTCGCGTCAGAACGTCCTCTCTCGTCGCTTACATGATAGGTTTGACAATAGGATAGCAATATTCCAGCTTTATGGCGGTACGTGATAGTGAATTTCGGAATGTGTAATCTAATTATGCAACTTTGATTAACAATGAGCATCCAGAACCACATTAAGGGGGCCTACGACTGAGATAAACATTTCAAACAAAAGAACCATTGACATTTCTATCAAACATCTCGGCCATCAATTCTAAAATCACCTTTTGTTAAATATTTTGAATCGATAAGTCGGTCAAAGTATTTTTCAAAGTGTCAGTTTTAGCGGGAGTCACTATTCTATTAAAACCTTGCCGTAAAGCTCGAGAAAGCTGCTTTCCTATTGGCTTACTAACTGTTGGTCTGTCAATGTTCGTGAAAGATCGTTTAGACATGACCAGTAATGGGAAGGAGCCCTTGGATCTCTGTGTGAAATTATTGGGCTTGTCTCTGTTGGATGTTACGACATTTGCTTGTCATAGAGATGAATCTGTCTGCAATTATCAAAATATACATCCAATGTACTAATTAAAGAGATTTTTATTTATTACGCATTCGTGGCTTGTTTGTGTGATTATTTTCATAAACCATTTTATTGCAACCCTTACATGTACCATTTTACACACGTAGTATCGATAAACATTACAGCAGATAGAAGAAAGTTTACAACAGAACCACAAGGAACAACCGTGAACTCCTGGAAAAGAAAGATAGAAGTTAAGGCCACAATAGTAGCAAGGTTACAATAGTAGCAAATGGGAGCATGGATACAATAGTAGCAAATGGGAGCATGGTTACAATAGTAGCATATGGGAGCATGGTTACAATAGTAGCAAATGGGAGCATGGTTACAATAGTAGCAGATGGGAACATGGTTACAATAGTAGCAGATGGGAACATGGTTACAATAGTAGCAGATGGGAGCAAGGTTACAATAGTAGCAGATGGGAACATGGTTACAATAGTAGCAGATGGGAGCAAGGTTACAATAGTAGCAGATGGGAGCAAGGTTACAATAGTAGCAGATGGGAGCAAGGTTACAATAGTAGCAGATGGGAGCAAGGTTACAATAGTAGCAGATGGGAGCAAGGTTACAATAGTAGCAGATGGGAGCATAGCAGATGGGAGCATGGTTTTAAGCAGATGGGAGCAAGATACAATAGTAGCAGATGGGAGCAAGGTTACAATAGTAGCAGATGGGGGCATGGTTACAATAGTAGCAGATGGGAGCAAGGTTACAATAGTAGCAGATGGGCAGACAAGGTTACAATAGTAGCAGATGGGATGGTTACAATAGTAGCAGATGGGAGCATGGTTACAATAGTAGCAAATTGGAGCAAGGTTACAATAGTAGCAGATGGGAGCATGGTTACAATAGTAGCAGATGGGAGCGAGGTGACAATAGTAGCAGATGGGAGCATGGTTACAATAGTAGCAGATGGGAGCATGGTTACAATAGTAGCAGATGGGAGCAAGGTTACAATAGTAGCAGATGGGAGCAAGGTTACAATAGTAGCAGATGGGAGCAAGGTTACAATACAATAGTTACAGATGGGAGCAAGGTTACAATAGTAGCAGATGGGAGCAAGGTTACAATAGTAGCAGATGGGAGCAAGGATACAATAGTAGCAGATGGGAGTAAGGTTACAATAGTAGCAGATGCGAGCAAGGTTGCAATAGTAGCAGATGCGAGCAAGGTTACAATAGTAGCAGATGGGAGCATGGTTACAATAGTAGCAGATGGGAGCAAAGTTACAAAGTAGCAGATAGCAGATGGATGGAACACAATAGAGCAGAAGCAAGGTTACAATAGTAGCAGATGGGAGCAAGGTTACAATAGTAGCAGATGGGAGCAGGTTACAATAGTAGCAGATGGGAGCAAGGTTACAATAGTAGCAGATGTATTGCAGATGGGAGCAAGGTTACAATAGTAGCAGATGGGAGCAAGGTTACAATAGTAGCAGATGGGAGCAAGGTTACAATAGTAGCAGATGGGAGCAAGGTTACAATAGTAGCAGATGGGAGCAAGGTTACAATAGTAGCAGATGGGAGCAAGGTTACAATAGTAGCAGATGGGAGCATGGTTACAATAGTAGCAAGGTTACAATAGTAGCAGATGGGAGCAAGGTTACAATAGTAGCAGATGGGAGCATGGTTACAATAGTAGCAGATGGGAGCAAGTTAGATGGGAGCAAGGTTACAATAGTAGCAGATGGGAGCATGGTTACAATAGTAGCAGATTGGAGCATGGTTACAATAGTAGCAGATGGGAGCAAGGTTACAATAGTAGCAGATGGGAGCATGGTTACAATAGTAGCAGATGGGAGCATGGTTACAATAGTAGCAGATGGGAGCATAGTTACAATAGTAGCAGATGGGAGCATGGTTACAATAGTAGCAGATGGGAGCATGGTTACAATAGTAGCAGATGGGAGCATGGTTACAATAGTAGCAGATGGGAGCATGGTTACAATACAATAGTAGCAGATGGGAGCATGGTTACAATAGTAGCAGATGGGAGCATGGTTACAATAGTAGCAGATGGGAGCATGGTTACAATAGTAGCAGATGGGAGCAAGGTTACAATAGTAGCAGATGGGAGCAAGGTTACAATAGTAGCAGATGGGAGCAAGGTTACAATAGTAGCAGATGGGAGCAAGGTTGCAGTAGCAGATGCGAGCAGATGGGAGCAAGCTTACAATAGTAGAAGATGGGAGCAAGGATACAATAGTAGCAGATGGGAGCAAGGTTACAATAGTAGCAGATGGGAGCAAGGTTACAATAGTAGCAGATGCAATAGAGCAAGGTTACAATAGTAGCAGATGGGAGCAAGGTTACAATAGTAGCAGATGGGAGCATGGTTACAATAGTAGCAGATAGCAGATGGGAGCATGGTTACAATAGTAGGAACATGCAGATGGGAGAAAAGTTAGTAACCGTGTACAATAGTACCAGATGGTTCTCGGAGCAGTCCTTACAATAAGTATCAGATGGGAGCAAGGTTACAATCCTAGCAAATGTGGAAGATGACATGTGTCAACCAAGTAGCGAGATGGGAGCAAGTCGCCACTACGACAAGCATGCAGATGGGAAGGCTAGTTCTTACCCGGATGTTCACGAGTTATCAGATGTTGTTTCATCTCCACCATCAGAATGGAGGAACAGAAATCAGCAATGAATGCTTCATATGTCCTTAATTTGATTTCTTAATTTAATTTCTTATTTACCAAACATCCGCCAAAAAGTCAAAACCTATGAAGTTATCAAACCACACAGGTTCCGTAATCACTTCATCTACATCATGTACATCAGATAGTTTCTGCTTACTATGAGAACTGTGACTACAAAATATATTTCCAAAGTGTTATCAATGGTGTTCATTTGCTATGGAATTCTTCATTTTAAAGTAGGGGTAAGAACCTTAACAAAAATGACATTGAGAACAATCACATGTAAGCGACCATCTTCTTTTGGCCAAATGTATTTACCCTTTTTATCTTATCGCATTTTTCAGTCCAAAAGTAACAAATATACAGTATTGTTGAAAAGTTAAGTGTTTTCGTTAACGTAATTTTACTAATTGATGTCAGGTTTCTTATCCTCCAACTCGCCAAAAGTATTTAAATATTTATAAAGCTTTTTGTAGTGTTAATGACCTAAATGTTTTGGGTTTGGTGTAATCCCCAGTACGTCAAAACTCACAACATGCCAATCTACTCGACTGTTATTTTCACATGACCAAATATTGATGTTTGTTTTTGCATCATTCCAAGTTGGTGACGTTTTAACCTAATAAGAGTAAGAATGTCAAAGTTCTCCTCTTTTTTCAGCTGAAAATTTCAGATCAGGGTCATTCAAAAAACTAAATTAGAGCACGAAATGGCATGTGCGAGTTTGTCGAGTTGGAGCCTGAAGGTATCACTGGGTTCATTGTTACTGATTTGTTTTTCGAATAACAGTTGGTAAAGGCCATTAAGAGTCATTGATGATGACTAATTGAATAGCAGGTAAGAAGCAGTAGACTGGTCTAGCAGGTCTTCCAACGTCTGACCAGTTTTTCAGTATGTTTGAGAGATTAGTTTACGCCGCACTCAGCATTATTCAAGCCATATGGCGGCGGTCTGTAAATAATCGAGTCTGGACCAGACAATCCAGTGATCAACAGCATGAGCATCGATCTGCGCAATTGGGAACCGATGACATGTGTCAGCGAGCCTGACCACCCGATCCCGTTAGTCGCCTCTTACGACAAGCATGGGGTACTAAGATCAATATTCTAACCCGGATCTTCAACAACTGACATTGATCAATAAAAAGTATAATACACGTAAAAACAACTTGCCGAGACCAAGCCATCATTTCACATTTGTGTCATTGAGAGACAAACAACAAATTCAGGAAAACTGTGTTTTATTAAGCCTAGGCTCTCTCACTGTGTCTGTTCCTTCACAATCCCCTTCTCCGTCAGTTTCCATAGAAACCGTGTCAGTCAGTGAGTAATGTTTACGCTTTATGCATGTATGTGTAGTAAGAACCCGTTTCTGCTCCTTTAATGGGCTCCAGATACAAATAACTGAAAACGAACAAACGGTAAATTTCAGTCAAAAATCAAGAAAAATCTTGGAAAACAACACGACTAACAGATCCTGATATGTACAAGGGACGAAACTCTGCATAGCAAATTGTGGCGTATTAAAAACATTGAAAGAATTCGTATATCTACGTGTGTGTGTGTGTGTGTGCGATGCTTGAGAATGAACCCAATATAGGGGATACATGAATGTGTCGGTGTGTGGATGGATAGATAGATGGATGTGTCGGGTGTGGATGTAGATAGATTAATGTGTCGGTTTGAGGGTGGAGAGATAGATTGATGTGTCGGTGTGTGGATGGAGAGATAGATTAATGTGTCGGTGTGTGGATGGATAGATAGATGGATGTGTCGGTGTGTGGATGGATAGATAGATGGATGTGTCGGTGTGTGGATGGATAGATAGATGGATGTGTCGGTGTGTGGATGGATAGATAGATTGATGTGTCGGTGTGTGGATGGAGAGATAGATTGATGTGTCGGTGTGTGGATGGATAGATAGATTAATGTGTCGGTGTGTGGATGGATAGATAGATTGAGATGTGTGTCGGTGTGTGGATGGATAGATAGATTGATGTGTCGGTGTGTGTGGATGGATAGATAGATTGATGTGTCGGTGTGTGGATTGGAGATATAGATGGATGTGTCGGTGTGTGGATGGAGAGATAGATGGATGTGTCGGTGTGTGGATGGATAGATAGATGGATGTGTCGGTGTGTGGATGGATAGATAGATGGATGTGTCGGTGTGTGGATGGATAGATAGATGGATGTATCGGTTTGTGGATAGATAGATAGATGTGTCGGTGTGTGGATGGATAGATAGATTGATGTGTCGATGTGTGGATGGATAGATAGATTGATGTGTCGGTGTGTGGATGGATAGATAGATGGATGTGTCGATGTGTGGATGGATAGATAGATTAATGTGTCGGTGTGGATGGATAGATAGATGGATGTGTCGGTGTGTGGATGGAGAGATAGATTAATGTGTCGGTGTGTGGATGGATAGATAGATGGATGTGTCGGTGTGGATGGATAGATAGATTGATCTGTTTGTGTGGATGGATAGATAGATTAATGTGTCGGTGTGTGGATGGATAGATAGATGGATGTGTCGGTGTGTGGATGGATAGATAGATTGATGTGTCGGTGTGTGGATGGATAGATAGATGGATGTGTCGGTGTGTGGATGGATAGATAGATGGATGTGTCGGGTGTAGATGGATAGATAGATTAATGTGTCGGTGTGTGGATGGATAGATAGATTAATGTGTCGGTGTGTGGATGGATAGATGGATGTGTCGGTATGTCCATAGATAGATAGATGGATGTGTCGGTGTGGTGGATGAGAGTTAGATTAATTTGTCGGTGTGTGGATGAATAGATAGATGGATGTGTCGGTGTGTGGATGGGTAGATAGATTAATGTGTCGGTGGTGTGGATGGATAGATAGATTAATGTGTGTGGTGGATGGATGGATAGATGGATGTGTCGTGTATGGTCGATAGATAGATGGATGTGTCGGTGTGTGATGGATAGATAGATGGATGTGTCGGTGTGTGGATGGATAGATAGATGGATGTGTCGGGGTGTGGATGGATAGATAGATGGATGTGTCGGTGTGTGGATGGAGAAATAGATGGATGTGTCGGTGTGTGGATGGATAGATAGATGGATGTGTCGGTGTGTGGATGGATAGATTAATGTTTGGAATGTGGGTGTGTGGATGGATAGATGGATGTGTCGGTGTGTGGATGGATAGATAGATTGATGTATCGGTGTGTGGATGGTGAGATAGATGGATGTGTCGGTGTGTGGATGGATTTAAATGTTTCCCGATGTCCAGGGTGGCATATGGTATCAAATTTCTATAAGCTTTAATTTCAAACGTTATCAAATTTTTACCAGTCTCCGAAAAAAAAAAACATAACTAAGATACCTGTACCCCATACATTACCATAGAACAAGCATTTCTTGACAGGTTCATTTCATCCTGTAAGACAAGACTTTGTTTTGTCTATTGCCAAGCATTTTATAACACTAAAAGCAGTTTCAAAAAGGTAAAAATATGTCGGAAATATTACATTTCAAAGATGTATTCACCTCAATTATTTTATAACCACCATTTTCAATATTATTGTTTTACGAGCCACAAGATATTATTTTACAAATCAGAATACCACTCACTGCTAATACATTTGCTTCTACTTCCTATGTCCATTGCAATAATCAACGACCATCAGTTCCCTCATGTCACGAGCGAACATTTCAACTTCCGTCCGGAGACCACATCAACCAATCAGATGATTGCTTAAGCACGGAAATTAGCTCACGGGGGACAATCGGAACTATCCCTTTGATGCAATCTGTCTTGTTAATGGCAATATTTCAACATTACTGTTGAATGTGGAAGGCTTGATGCTGCGGCCTGAGGACCCTTCTGCCTTCATCCATCCCACAGATTGTCTAGGAGACTAATTATAATATCAACGGTTAATGCATTGTTCACCTCTCAGACAACTTCAATTCATCTCAAGTGCTTGAAGAGAAACGTGGCTTTGATTTTCGACTGTGTAATCCATTACCAACCCATTTGAAAGAAACAAAAGTACATTCACACATCTGCATGCTTGGAAAATACTCAAGACGGTTACAATTAAATCAAATTAGAATTACGAATTCAGTTTTTCAAAGTTATGTTTTTTTTAATTTGTATTTTTGTCTGTCTCTGTCTGTCCGTTTAACGCCGCACTCCGCGTTGTTCAAGCTTTATGACGGCGATCTGTAGTTATCGAGTCGGGACAATCCAGTGATCAACAGCCAGGGATTGACATCATGAGCGCCAATCAAACAATAGCATGCATCAAGTAGGTCTGACCATCCAATCCCATTAGTCCCTCTAGCGACAAGCTATGGTGCTGAAGGCTGGATATTCATGGGTATATGTGTGTATGTTTATTTTGGATGTCCGCACATGGTGATGAGGACAATGGGGTGTTATTTTCGGACCCAAACCGTTTCAGGCTAATGGTTCACCAAATCCAGGGAAAGGTAGTCAGATCCAGTGACAGAAACGTTGGACATTGCATTGAGTGAGTGAGTTTACTTTTACGCCGCAATTAGCAATATCACTGAAACAATCCAGTGATCAACAGCATGAGCACCGATCTACTCAACAGGGAACCGATGACATGTGTCAACAGTGTCAGGGAGCCTGACCACCCGATCCCGTTAGTCGCCTCTTACGACAAGCATGGGTTACTGAATTCCAATTCTAACCCGGCTCTTCACGGGTTTGGACATTTGAAGCATAACGATCATTTGCACTATTAGCATGTGTTTACAGTCATGGTGTTAGTCATTATATAATCAGTTCCACTTCCTTGTATTTCGTCGCTATATGGCAGAAACAATGCCAATGTGACGTAAAACCTCAATACACTCACTTACTCAATGGTATGACGTGACCGGCTAGTTATAACACATCCCGAGGAGATCAACTGTAGTTTCTTATGAAACACCACGTTTTTCTAATGGCAGAAAATCGATATTCCTTTCGAATGCTTATATAATAAGCATCTACTTGCATCTTACTGGTAGAAATATGGCGTTCCTGGGGAATGCGCTACTGTTGCCAGGGAAATACTATGTAAATATATATTCATGCCAATAATGGTTGTCACACCCTTCAATTTTTTTATTGGAGATGTGGGGTGGTGTGGTGTGTGTGTGTGGTGTGTGTTGGGTTGGGGTGGGGAAGGGTTTTGAAAACCATTATTGGCATGAGTATATATGGTATTTCTAGGGAAATACTAATAGTATATTGTATATCGCGGGAAATATTATGTATATTGAATATCAAGGAAAATATTATGTATATTTTATAGCAAGGGAAATCCCATGTATAATTCAAAGCGAGAGAAATACCGTGTATATTGTATATCGAGGGAAATATTATGCATATTTTATAGCAAGGGAAATCCCATGTATAATTCAAAGCGAGAGAAATACCATGTATATTGTATATCGAGGGAAATATCATGTATATTATAGAGCGGGGGAAATATTATTTATTTTATAGAGCGAGGGAAATATCATGTATATTTTATAGTGAGGGAAATATGTATGAATGTATGTTGTATATCGAGGGAAATATGATGTATATTTAAGAGGGAGGGAAATGCAATGTATATTTTATAGCGAGGAAAATATTATGTATCTTATAGAGCGAGGGAAATACCAATGTATATCGAGGGAAATGCAATGTATATTTTATAGCGAGAGATATACCATGTATATTTTATGGCGAGGGAAATGCCATGTATATTTTATATGTTGAAATGAGTTGTTTTGTGTCAGGTTACTTTTCAACATTCTTTCATTCATGGTCGACCTCCAAGACATGAAACTGAGCAAACGTAAACATTCTAGTTATAATTTTGAATCTTCGAAAAAATAACATATTTTCATCCTTAGGATATACTCATGATAACTGCATAGTGAATTTGTCAATTTCTTTTTCAGGAACTGGCCACAGTGCAGAGAGTGTCTAGGTGTTGGGTTTCCAGAATTATATTGTGACATGTTTTAGCATATTGTTACCATTGCTGGTGGGTGCTTCCTGACACGAGTGAAGTGATATCTTATTTGACTTTCTCCCATCCAAAGTTTCTAACGGTAAAACCCCGTGACTCTTAGACGAATCAGCTTAATATGTGGCATTGTCTTATCTTACAAGTTTCTTCAACATATTGTCATCTTAAAGTTCATTCACTTGGATGAAAAATTCTTGAAATCGTCATATTCTTTGTGATAATAAACTGACGAGCAAAAGAAACTACACAGGTTGTGTTTCTGCCAATAGGATATAAATAACAAAACCTTTTGATGAAATGGAATATGTATGTTGAAGCACATTGCAATACACATGTTTTATCAGCAAAATGACATTGTAGCAATAAACAGTGATGTATTGATGAAACGTTCATTAGAGTTGCGGTCAACGATCAGAATTACACGATTACAGGTGAGGTGAGGTGAAATTGGGTTTAACGTCGTGCTTGAAAATATTTCGCTCATATGACGACGTGCATGCGTGTGTATGTGTATGTGCGGCTGCTTGTACTAGCCCAGACTTAAGCCTTGTTATACCCATTAATGCCGAGCGCCAGGCAGGGACCAACAAGTACCATATTTTAACGTCTTTTGGTATGACGCGGTCGGGGATCGGACCCGCGACCTTCCACTCTCCGGGCGGACGCTCTAACCACTACACCACGGAGGCGGTGACACGATTACAGAGGCAACGGAACATGTCTGTTTCTGCGATGACTGGGCACTTGGAATCACCGTCAATATCTTGTATGGCCTCCATTAGCATTAATGCACGCTTCTACCCAATGATGTGGCTGCTGATGACGTCACTGTCAACATCCGGTTGAGCAGGGGAATAACCCGCAGATAGCGATCCTCTTGGGGTGTTGTGACTCTGGGACGTCCACTTCTGGGTCGATCAAGTCTGGCCTGTCATATTGAAACGGTTAAACAGCCGAATTATGGTTTGTCATCCCATTGTCCTTGCAATAAGGCTGTTGGAAGCACCCAAGTAGGACATTCCTATGGCCCGTTCTCGTTGCGCCGACGTCAATCTTGGCATTTTCTCGTGAGATTTTTGTCAAGTGACTGTTGTGACTGAAACATGATGGTTGCATTCTATACAATCAGTGTTCTTCAATAATTTTACTAGTTAGTACGCAAATTTGGAATTGCTGCAACAATTACACCTGCGTACTTTCTTTTGCTCGTCAGTTTATTATGAAAGGTGAAAACGGGCTTTATGCATTTGCATATGTAACCTTTTAAAGAGTAGCTTCGGGGTCTGCAAATACTGAATCCCTTTAGTGAGTTAGTGAGTATGATATTACGCCGCTTTTAGCAATATTCCAGCAATATCACGGCGGGGGACACCAGCAATGGGCTTCACACATTGTACCCATGGTATCCCTTTAGACAGCTAATGATACGGTCACTTTGATGAGTAAAGATAAAATGACATAATCCACTCTGTTGCTGGCGGTTGGTTGGCTGGTAGGTAGGTTGGTTGGTTCATATCATCTTTGACAGCGGCTGGGAATCGAATATCCGATTAACTGCCGTCAGGTACATATTTTATTATATTTCTTACTTTGTTTCTGTGTTAACGCCAACTCAGCAATATTCTAGCCACATGGCGACAGCCTTTAAAGATAGAATCTGGACCAGACAATCCAGTGATCAATAGTATGAGCATCCATCTACACAATTGGGACACGATGACATGTGTCAACCAAGTCAGCGAGCCTGACCAACAATTCCGTCAGTCCCCTTTCATGACACGCATGGTGGCTGAAGATCAATCATAACTCGGATCCTGACTGGTTTGGTGTCACCTCATGGTCGTGGGTTCGAACCCGATGTGTCCTTTACTTGTGAGAACCATTCAGGTGATCGTGTGTGTCACTAGTTGTAAACGCAGTAGGGTAGCATGGAGTGGAGGTACAGTAACCAAGTGGAGTGGAGGAAAAGTAACCAAGTGGAGTGGAGGTACAGTAACCAACCAAGTACAGGAGTGGAGGTACAGTAACCAAGTGGAGTGGAGGTACAGTAACCAAGTGGAGAGGAGGTACAGTAACCAAGTGGAGTGGAGGTACAGTAACCAAGTGGAGTGGAGGTACAGTAACCAAGTGGAGTGGAGGTACAGTAACCAAGTGGAGAGGAGGTACAGTAACCAAGTGGAAAGGCGGGAGTGGGAGGTACAGTAACCAGTGGGAGGTACACCAACCAAGTGGAGTGGAGAGGAGTGGGTACAGTAACCAAACGGAGTGGAGGTACAGTAACCAAGCGGAGTGGAGGTACAGTAACCAAGCGGAGTGGAGGTACAGCAACCAAGTGGGAGTAACCAAGGAGGTCACCAAGTGGGTGGAGGAAAGTAACCAAGTGGAGAGGAGGTACAGTAACCAAGTGGAGTGGAGGGACCGTGGAGAGGAGGTACAGTAACCAAGTGGAGTGGAGGTACAGTAACCAAGTGGAGTGGAGGTACAGTAACCAAGTGGAGAGGAGGTACAGGTACCAAGTGGAGTGGAGGTACAGTAACCAAGTGGAGTGGAGGTACAGTAACCAAGTGGAGTGGAGGTACAGTAACCAAGTGGAGTGGAGGTACAGTAACCAAGTGCCGTGGAGGTACAGTAACCAAGTGCCGTGGAGGTACAGTAACCAAGTGGTTAAAGCGTTCGCTCGTCATTCTTAGGACCTGGGTTCGATTCCCTACCTGGGTAAAATGTGCAAAGTTCATTTCTGGTGTCCCCGCTGTGATGTTGCTGGAATATTGCTTAAAGCGGCGTAAAACCGTATTCATTCATTCACCCGAATTTTCCGCCCACGATAAGCCGCCACTCCTTGACATAAATGAAGTACTGTTTACAACATCCTTCTCTAAGAACTTCAAGGTTACAACAAGCTTCTGTAACCTATGCCCCGGTGGTATAAGATCCAGAAGGTCATCTAGAGATTGTCTGTCACCAGTCCAGGCTTGTCATGATCTTGAAGGCCCAAGGAAAGGATTAGCAGCTGCAATTTCCTTTACATTGAAGTAACGGCCTAACGTTCTTTGCTGTGATGATTACACATGTCCTGTAAGATTGAAATCCCTCCCCTGCAACGTAGCCATCCCCGGCGTTTAAATAACTGCTAACTATCCCCGTAGTACGGCGTGACTCTTTGCTTGGATTACAAGTACTTACCAAGAATTTTGCGATAGTTTCGCAAGTATCTTAACTCATATTGTAAACGTGCTTGTATTAATCGATAAATTGTACAAGAAAAACACGTCCGCTATTCACCTGAGTGTCATACTCACTTATTCAGCCTCTAACTCGCAAGGGGAGGTGAGGTAGCGTGATGGCAAAAGGGTTCTTTTTCTCTACATGTACACATTACTAAGGAGTACTGCTCACGGACGTATAGGCCCCTGGAAGTTTTATATGTCGTAAGGTTGGTTGGTTCGTTTGTTGTTCAACGCCACACTGAGCAACATTCCAGCCATATATAAATGATCGAGTCTGGACCAGACAATCCAGTGATCAACATCATGAGCATCGATCTACGCTATTGGGACACGATGACATGTGCCAACCAAGAGGAATGAAATATTCCATTTGTGAAGATGATCTGTATATAATCGAATATTGACCAGACAATCCAGTTATCAACAGCATGAGTATCGATCTAATCAACTGGGATACGATGACATGTGTTAACCAAGTCAGAGAGCCTGACCACCCGATCCTGTTAGTCGCTTCTTACGACAAGCATGGGTTACTGAAGATCAATTCTTACCCGGCTCTTCACGGGTAGCCTGTGCGGCATGAGATGTATGAATCACTAAGCAGGCTGTCACCTAACATGTCCCTTCCGTGTCCTCGCGACTGTAGATTTACATCTTCTGTTCAGTGAGTGAGTGAGTTTAGTTTTTACGCTGCACTCTAGTGATCAACAGCATGAGCATCGACCTGCGCAATTGGGAACCCATGACATGTGTCAACCAAGTCAGCGAGCCTGTCCACCCGATCCCGTTAGTCGCCTCTTACGACAAGCATGGGTTACTGAAGGGTCATTCTAACCCGGACCTTCACGGGTACATCTTGTGTTAAAGTGGAGTGAGTGAATACGGTTTTACGTCGTGTTTAGCATTATAGCAATATCACGGCGGAGAAACACCAGATAGAGTGAGTAAATCAGCAATTTTGCAACTATTCGCGGGTAGGGAACGCCAGAAACGGGATTCACACATTGTAACCATTTACAGAATGAACCTCTTCCAAGTGACGGCACCCACTATGCGTTTAAAGAATGTTTTATCACGTGACAGCGACGCAGGTGCGAGCGGTCTTCCTTTGTCTCTTGCAGAAAGACGTTACGTCGGAAACAGTTAAAATGGTTTTCACACATTGGCCCTCACCAGCGTTCGAAATAGATGCACGTCACAAATGCATGTGCTTTCCGTCCTTGAGGTTGTTCCTGCAACTGTTACTTTACCCTCTAAAACCTCCAACGGAAAAAACAAACAAACTGATGACAGTTTGTTAAGTAACTTTTTAGTTTAGTTTGGAGACAAACGTTATGAATCCTTTTTCCAGAGTTGGTCTGATGTTTTCATTACATTGTGCGTGGAGATGAATGTTTGATCATGAAGCGATTTGGAGTTTGAAATTCTTGCTCCTTCCTTTGGCGGAATGCTGAGTCGGGCCAGTAAATCTCCACAGTCACTGGCCCGACTAGCTAGTGAAATTTCATGGGGTCATTTTGTAAATATATCACTGACTCCGACTTGTTAAGTTATAATACACTTTTAAATCATGCAAGATTATGGCCTGATAAAGAGGTTTATCATGAAACCCGTGTCATGCCGACAATATCTTATTCTCATCTATTGCTGTAATCTTTTGCTTAGTTTTTACATTCAAATTTCGGTTTAGTGAATTATCTTGTTGGCTAATAACTTTCAGGCGTAGCTAGCCCTACTGGGTAGCAAAATTTAGAAATTATTTTGCACACTGGCACAGAGTGAATAATTATGTATATAAAACATGTTTACACAACGGAAGGTTGAGAATGTACAAAGACAAACATATAATCATGAAGCCAGATAGAGAGGATTAATGTACAAAGATAACAGCATAACAATGTTAGACCTGGGTGCCGTTCCACTAACCGATCTTAGCCCTATGCCAATCGTAAACCCCTAAAATCCCAATCTTAGTGTGACGTTACGATCGGCTTACCGTTCCACTAACCAATCTTACCTAAGTCAATCGTAAAGTTAAGATTCAAAGTCTAAGTTGCTCATGACCAACTTAGGATAGCTAAAATCAATCGTAGAGAAACCAAAATGGTGGCTTTCCTATTCTATGTGAAAAATAAGAGCGAGCATTTCACCGTGAGCGTCCCCTAAAATCCCCCATGAAATGAATTTGTATATTTCTGTGATGTAAACAAACACTGCACTGAAGCCTTACAAATGTCAGGCCAGTCTGACCACTGTCGTCATGGGAACACAACCGAGCGAGTCGGTGTAACACATTTGTACAACAATATTGCAACGTCATGGTTAAGAATAGGGACAGCCGTGAAGTGAACAATGTTCTGAAGCAAAAAGATACAAATATGTTTGATTTCACTGCGCATATTTGGTGGGGGATTCTAAAGGCAGGCCGCGTGTTATTCAAGACCACTGACAGATTCTACATACGTTATAGCCTCCTCACGGCTTGTTTATTCTGATTGACAAGGTTCAGGCACATATTAAAAGCTCTGACACAATTGACATTTTTAAAGTTCAGACTTAAAACCTGTTCTCAGTATATTACTTATAATCTCGGCTGTAAATACTCTCGTGTAAATTATCTGTACATAGCGCTTTGAGCATGCCCCAGGATGTGGAATAGGCGCACTATAAATATGCATTTATTATTATTATATTATGCCTGATACCCAGCGTTCACACGCACTTGCACCTGAAACCAAGGTGCTCACTACCCTAACATTTTGCTCTAGGTTTTTTCTCCACGTTTACACTTGGTTGGAAAAATACCCATGAAGGACCGGGTTAGAATATTGAACTTCAATAACCCATGTTTGTCGTAAGAGGCCACTAACGGGATCGGGTGGTCAGGCTCGCTGACTTGGTTGACACATGTCATCGGTTCCCAAATGCGCAGATCGATGCTCATGCTGTTGATCACTGTATTGTCTGGTCCAGACTCGATTATTTATAGATAAGATACATAGCGTTCACTAACATGAACGCTCATGTTAGTGAACGCTATGCATCTTAGCTAGATTATTTACAGACCGCCGCCATATAGCTGGACTATTGCTGAGTGCGGCGTAAATCTAAACTCACTCACTCACTCAGTTGGTTCGTAAACTACTTCCATCATTTGCTAGACTATGCAAAGGGAGATAACTAGTGCCTCGCATTCCTCTATCTCTCGCACGAAAGAGTCTCGATCTAAGCTTGGATCGGATCGTAAGATCGGGACCGGCTACGATCGGCCTAAGATCGGTTAGTGGAACGGGTGTAACTTTTAGCTAAGACGATTGTAAAATTGGCGTAACTTGCTAAGATTGATCTTAGATAAGATCGGTTAGTGGAACGGCACCCTGGTACAAGCCAATGATTATAGCATGATGCGTTTTATGGATAACACATTATTTTTATTCTTTATACAAGAATTTCTTTTATGCCTTATTCCTTGAGAAAAGTCATGGGCCCCGTTCATCAAAGCGTTCCACCCTTTTGCGTGACAAGCGCTACGACTGTCGTAAGTCTATGTTATAGTATAGGAGTTACGATCACCTTAACGCTACGACTGCGCTACGACTGTCGTAAGTCTATGTTATAGTATAAAAGTTACGATCACCTTAGCGCTACGACTGCGCTACGACTGTCGTAAGTCTATGTTATAGTATAAAAGTTCCGATCACCGTAGCGCTACAATCGCTTTGTGAAACGGGGCCCTGGTTTTCAGTTTCTCTAATATGTCGGTTCTGCTTCCAGGCAGATAGTTTCGTTCTGTTTGTAACGCTTTACCTAGCACTAATTATAACCTGTCGCGTTGAGGGCAGTGGGGTAGCACAGTGGATAAAACGTCCGCTCCACACGCTGAACACCCCGGTTCGATTCCCCACATGGGTACAATGTGTGAAGCCCAGTTCTGGTGTCCCACGTCGTGATATTGCTGGAATAGTGCTAAATGCGGCGTAAAACTATACTCACTCACTGTTGCGGGGATCCTTGATATACAACCACTTCACACACAGACAACTATACATTTCAAAATGTTGTAGATTTGTTAGAATGCGTGGGATAGTCTAAGATATTTTACGTGCGCCTCAAATACTTACCATTCGTAGCCCTAAGATTCTTAACTTTGAACGTAGCCAATGTGAAATGGGCTTAAGGGGTTTAACGTCGTTCTTAAGAATATTTCGCTCATATGACGACATGCATGCGTGTGTATGTGTGGCTGCTTGTACAAGCTAAGGTGAGGTGAGGTGAAATTGGGTTTATCGTCGCGCTTGAGAATATTTCGCTCATATGACGACGTGCATGTGCGTGTGTATGTGTATGTGCGGCTGCTTGTACTAGCCCAGACTGAAGCTGGTTTTATAGTGCTAGCCCACAGAGGTACCATGCCGCAGTGAAGCATGAATACCCCACTCAGACAAATTATACTGACTCCGAGCCGACCAGTCCTTGTTGTACCCATTAATGCCGAGCGCCAGGCAGGGACCAACAAGTACCATATTTTAACGTCTTTTGGTATGACGCGGCCGGGGATCGAACCCGCGACCTTCCGCTCTCAGACGGACGTCCTAACCACTACACCACGGAGGCGGTACCTTACCATTCCGAGCACAATCAATAATTTTGATAATTCTGTGAACATGAATAATTTTGGAGTTAAATCTTTCTTTTTTCAACTTTGGATTGTCGAAAGCTGATAGTAAGTTTTGTTGTATTTGTTTGTTTCGAAACCGAACGTGAAGCATAGACATAAAATATTAAATTCAAACAGTCAGTAGTGATAACATGTACCAAACTCTTTTGCCCATTTTTTATAACGTTATGTATTTCACATTTGTAACTCTATGTGTCTTGATACCACAATTTATACGCATATGATTTTGTCAAACAACGTATATACAGATTGTTTCCTTTTTGTGCAAAGAAACCTTAATGTTCCAACAACGCTGGGCTGGCTACACGACTCCGCTAGCCGCTCGAATGACAAGCGTTCGATACCCATGATGTCAATCACTGGATTGTCTGCTCTAGAGGTGAGGTGAGGTGAGGTGAGGTAAGGTGAATATTTCGCTCATATGACGACGTGCATGCGTGTGTATGTGTATGTGCGGCATCTTGTACTAGCCCAGACTGAAGCTGGTTTTATAGTGCTAGCCCACTGAGATATCATGCCGCAGTGAAGCATGAATACCCCACTCAGACACATTATACTGACTCCGAGCCGACCAGTCCTTGTTATACCCATTAATTCCCGAGCGCCAGGCAGGGACCAACAAGTACCATATTGTAACGTCTTTTGGTATGACGCGGCCGGGGATCGAACCCGCGACCTTCCGTTCGCCGGGCGGACGCTCTAACCACTACACTGTGGAGGCGGTGTCTGCTCTAGAACTCCGTGTCAAACTAAAGGTAAATATTGCAGGTGTATTACTACATCATCACCTGACATATATCTGTAACGTGTTTGTTTAACGCTGCACTCAGCAATATTCCAGTTATTTGACGGAGGTCTGTCTATAATCTAGTCTGGATCAGAAAATCCAGTGATCAACATCATGAGCCTCGATCTACGCAATTGGGATACGATGACATGTGTCAACCAAGTCAGCGAGCCTGACCACCCGATCCCACATTCGCCTCTCACGGCAAGTATGGGTTATTCTAATTCAACTTAGTATGTAACACGAGCTCTGATTGGTCAATGCTATAAATTTCCGACCGTATAATCAGCATATATGGTCGCAATTTGAAAACCGATTCACCAAAACCTTTGAATGTATCCCTACACTATTGAGGTAACGCTGCTTTGCAGGACATTGTCATTTGCAGAAGCCAAAGGTCATTTAACTCCTCTATCCAGCTAAAATGGTTGGAATTTGTGTTTAAAAAGACAAAACAGTATCATAAATTTAATTTTAAGTTCAAACAACTTACCCGCAACGGGCTCTTGACCCAACAATCTTAGATCATGAAACAAGATTTATGACGTCATTATGGAGCGTGACGTCACCTGCTGTGACGTCATTTGACAACAGAACTGATAATGGCCCGTAGTTGAGGAATCAGCGGGCCGCTCATTCCTGTAACTTGATGGCTGTTTCATCATAATTCCGTCCATTTTATCTATAATACTATGATCAATTCATCATTGTCAGATTTAGTCTGTGTGCACATAATAAACGTGTGTAGTTTGAAAAGGGACTACTTTTTCTGGCGATGGTGTAAGTTCAAGGAGTGATATGATTAACCTTTGACTTAGAAGAACTTTGACCTGGTTTAAATAATGAATTTCTTTCACGAAAAAAACAGCGTAAAACGAGTTGAATTAGAATGGGGCTTGTGCGTCGCCGATATAACTAAATTTGCGACTATATAACCACCGGTATACGTCCCCAATTCGTCAAACACAGTACAGTTATCCCCTAATTGAAGACCAGTTCTTACCCGGATCTTCACTGGTAAACAGCCATTATGTATAAGTAGAGTGAGAAGCTGATGGATCATTATACTCTACAGGAAACCAGTCAGGAGGTTCATGGCAACGTTTCTTTCTCGGAGAATTCAAGGATGGTATTGTTTGTGCTGCACACCAACAACACAACAAGGACGATGCCATGTGTCTTTGGGTCCTCAACACTATGCTCCAATTATACCAAGACGGCATACCAGAAGCACTGAGCAATTAGACAGGTTTAGCAATATACCAGCAATATCACGGCGGGGAACACCAGAAATGAGCTCCACACATTGTACTCATATGGGGAATCGAACCCGGGTCTTCAGCGTCACGAGCGAACGCTTTAACCTATAGGCTACCCCCACAGCCCGGTATGTTAACAATGCACCTTTGTAAGGCACAGAATTTATTGTTCAACACTGTTACATTGGAAAATGGCAAAATACCCAGTTGAGTTTGAGTGAGGTGGGTACACTTTATTTGGTTACTGAAAGGAAAATTAGGATACCCAATTGAGATGAACACATGCTAGTACATAACTCAATGACCCAAAAGTTATCTGTAGCTCTGGAAAGGCTGCCATGCTTTTCACTTTAGTGCAGTATTAGATACTTATTCTTCAACTATGTATGCAGTATTGCTTCTTTCCCTTAAGTTCTAAGTGTATTCTTTTGAATTTGTGTTTCCTGTTTGTCATACATACTATCAGAAAATCAGCTTTGAGGTAAACACCTTAAATTGTAATGTGCCTCATGGAAGGGTATATGCTTTTTTCTTTGTAAGAGAAAGTTTTTGTATCTGTGAATAAGACGACTTTCACTGAGCTCCTTGACTAATTCACTGTATTCTATCCAAAGATTCTCTGTGTCAGTGTTACAGAGGTACAGATAAGCTGCGTATCTGCGTAAATTAAGCAAATATTTATGTGAAAACTCAATTCCTGTTAAGTCCGTTGCATACAAGTAAGCTTGAAGTTTTGTAACCTGTACTACTGTTGCTACTATAACTTGACCAAACAAATCATTAAATGATGAATCACCAGCCCATAGAGTTTGTCTCTATACAAGACAGGTTTTTGTTTAATGGCTGCAAGTGGGAAATAAATGGGGTGTTTTTCTCAAAAATACAGAAATAAACTAGTGCTGTATTTAACCAGAAAATTTCAGTAGAGGTTCATAAGATTTGTTTCCATCATAAGAAGTTTTAATGCTAGAAACAAGGTCAAAGCCACCAATACTTTTGCTGTGCCTGTATTTTCCTATTCATTTGGAGTAGCTAGGCGAAACAAGACATGTTGACCACCTGACCAGAAGGATCATGTCTGATAACAGAGCCCACCACCCTCGTTCCTCTCTCAATCGTATATATGCCAATCAATTCTGGAGGTCGGGGTTTGATTAATGTGGAGGCTCTTCCTGATAGAATTTTATTGTGTACTTTTGCACATATTTATTTATCGTATCATCCTCTGGTGATGCATGTCAATATTCATGATGAAAGCAAGGAATTCCACAGCTATTTTAAGCGTGCCAACGTTGATGGACAGAACCTGAAATTTGAGGTTAATTTTGTTGATGGCAATGTACTACTGGACGGTACAGCCATGGGAGTAAACCAGGTGAAGTCCTTCACCAAGTCTGCCCAGAGTCGGTCATTTGTGGAGAAGCTTTCTGAGGAACCACTGCATCGTGTGTACATTCCGTGCGTCTCCTTCGCCTGGATGAAGTCGACTGGTCTTAAATGTGAAACTGAGGGCTTTCTTTTTTGCTGCTCAGGACCAGTCACTTCCAACTCGCAATCGCCAAAATGTGATTCTTTGATTCTTTTGTGATCAAAATATCAACATAAAATGTCGACTGTGTAATGAATTTGTCCAACACCTTGTCAGTGGATGCCCCTCCTTGGCACAAACAGCATATCTTAAAGGATATGATGGCATGGCTCGTTGCTTGTACTATCGTCTCCACCAAGCCTATGGCTTTGACTCCGAGGTCCATCCATGGTACGACCCTTAACATATCCGTTATGGAAAATGGCGCTTTTGGAACTTCCTTGGAATTGGCCCATATACAGCCTCAGAAGAATTCCTGCCAACAAACCTGATCTTGTCCTTTTCGATAAAGCCAATGAATTTATTTATATACTGAACATCATTGAAAACGCACCACCTGTACATTTTGAAATATGGTAATAGGATTGTTTTGAGAGTGAAAATGAACGTTGGAAATGTTGTTAGTACACAAAAGACAAAAAATAATGCTGTACAGTAAAGAACGGATTGCCCGAACACATGATGGAACACATCGGATGACAACAACAAAATTCATGCACAACACACACGAAAAGCACAAATTGCATGCGTAAAACATGCTGATTAGGGGTATAAATGACCGTCGGCAAAAAACCGTTCTCATTTTAGCTATACCTCCGCAAGTAAAGTTTATTTTGCAGTGCCAAGATTGTCACCAGAGGAACGAGAACAGGCGTTGGGCATGTTGCAGGTTGGCACATCAAGCAGGATTATTGCCAGACGATTTAGTTGCCATCATTCTACCATAAACAGGTACCAACAAACAGGAACCACCAGGTACCGCCAACGTCCTGTCCAGGCGAATGTTAACACCCCTAGCCAAGATCGAGACATTGTTCGGCGCCATATTCGGGATCGTACGTTGCCGGCTGCCAGAACCGCCAACGCTGTCCAAGGCCGACGTGGTTTGATCAGTGCTTCCACCGTCCGACGCCGTCTCCGTGCCACAGGATTACGGTGTCGACGCCCTTATGTTGGACCCATCCTGACTGATAGACATCGCCGTGAACGCCGAAGATGGGCTGAACAGCATCGTTTGTGGTTGTTACGACGTTGGCATGGTGTTGTGTTCTCCGACGAGTCACGTTTTCACTTGCGAAATGCTGACGGGCGTCTACGGGTATGGCGTCGACGGGGAGAACGTTACCATCAGGACTGTGTTGTGCAAACAGATCGGTGGGGTGAAGGCAGCATTATGGTGTGAAGAGGGATCAGTTATCATCACAAAACCGCTCTGGTATTTTGTGGTGGCAGAGTGAATACCCTTTACTACCGTGACACCATTCTTCAGAACAATGTCGTTCCCTTCTTTAACCAACATCAAGATCTGCACACATTCCAGCAGGACAATGCTCGAGCGCACACTGCACGTGTTGCAACACAGTTTCTGGCAAGCAACAACAATCCTCTACTTCCATGGCCTGCATTGTCACCAGATTTGTCTCCCATTGAACACTTGTGGGATTACATCGGCCAACGCCTCTCGCGTCGCCCACAGATCAACAACCTTGGGAAACTTTAGAATGCCTTGCAACAAGACTGGAATGCATTGCCTCAAAACATTATTCAGAGACCTATCAGTTCAATGAGGAGACGTTGCACAGCTTGTGTTGCTGCTAACGGTGGTCATACACGTTACTGACTTTCCAATTTGACTCCATCTTTCTTTCATGGTCAGCTGAATTAAAACTTCACTGTTTTGCTGGATTGGTTCTTGTTTCTAATCTTTACCAATCATTGGACTACAAAAGTATTTAAATTTAAACCGATTGCTCATTTATGCTCTCGGAAACCCAAACTAATACAGGTGGTGCGTTTTCAATAATGTTCAGTATATCATTTAATTTTCTGTCCCTTTTGACAGCAATGTGATGGGCAAGATTCAGGAAAAGCATGCCAAATATGCCTCGCTTGCATCCCAAGTACACTGTCGTCAGGCTCCCCATTGTTCTCGGTGCCCTTGGTTTGGTACCTCCTGATCTCTTGGCGCAGATCAGGAGAGTGCCCAGGTTCTCCACCGGGAGCACAGCCCTTCTGACACTCTGGGTAATGCAGAAGGCTGCAGTGTTGTGGAGCCTTCATATTCTCCTGAAAGTTCTTGGTGGGTTCGACTAGGCAGCGTTTCCTGGGAGAAGTCCCATTGGGTGTCTGGGCTGCGTGTAGAGGGGGCGAGGGCCCTGAGCTGATGGTGAGCCTCACAAGCCTGACTGTGCCAGGATCACCCGAACCTTCTCTGCTGCATTTTCACCTGAATCTGTAAAATATTAATACTTTATTGCCCAAGAAGGGACGCTGGAATTACAATAAATACATACTATATATTACTACTTAAGGCACAACTTACTGTTGTGAGTGAATGAGTGAGTGTAGGTTTACGCCGTCTTTAGCAATATTCCAGCAATATCACTCCTGAAATGGGCTTCACACATTGTACCCATATGGGGGATCGAACCTGGAATCAGGAATGTGATTTTTACACAATAATACTATCAGTGATACAGATCCGTCATCGAAAGTCCATTATCTTGGGGTAGAAACTGGATGTCTGTTCAAAGTGTATATAAAGTATCTATAGTTCTCCATGATGACAGTCACTCCACAATCAAAAGTATCATATCTTTATGTGCCCATTAGATTTTTCAAATGAGAAATATAACATACAGAATTCAAAATGACGAAATTCAAAGTTTGAACCAACATTCGATATACGGGTGGTTTGACAGTGCAAGGGGCTGAGCGGCTTCGTGTCATGTGAGTGAAATAAACAGAAGATTTCTACTGTTTGAGAATACCGTAAAATTTGTTGTTTGATAGAATATTATATTTCTTGTTGTAAAGGTTTAAGATTTGGTTTGACATTCTTAATAGCACATCTATAAAGCATAGATTTTGTTATAAGAATTATAGCATTCAAAGGCTTATACCCTTCAATCAAAATAATATATTGGTGATGATGTTTTTATTCAGGTATAAGTGCCACCGGGCCCTCCATCATACATCCGAGGGCTAGGTACAAACAAGACCTTATACACTGGCAATATATAGTATACAGAGGTACATCCACATATCATGATAACGACTGTTTGACCCGAGGGCTAGGAACAAACAAGGCCTTATACATTGGCAATATATAGTATACAGAGGTACAGATAACCTGCGTATCTGCGTATCTGCGTAAATTACGCAAATGTTTATGTGAAAACTCAATTCCTACTAAGTCTATTGCGAACAAGTACGCTTGAAGTTTTGTAAATGCTCAATAATAAATTTGATCTTACATGCGTACATGCAAAAATAGATCAAATAACTAAGGTATATTGAGAGGTTGTATTTCAGCACATGAACTTGGCAACTTACAGTCTTTCAAATATAAATAACAGACATAAAAACAAAATTTTATACTTAATTATATTTTTACAATTAATGGAAATTGGCAAAATACCCAATTGAGTTTGAGTGAGGTGGGTACAATTTATTTGGTTACTCAAAGGAAAATTAGGATACCCAATTGAGATGAACACAAGCGAGTACATAACTCAATGGCCCATAAAATTATCTGGAGCTCTTAAAAGGCTGCCATGCTTTTCACTTTAGTGCAGTATTAGATACTTATTGAGATTGTTGCCTTCAACTATTAAAAAATGTATGCAGTAATGCTTCTTTCCCTTAATTTCCAAGTGTATTCTTTTGGATTTGTGTTTCCTGATTGCCATACATACAATCAGAAAATCAGTGTCAACCAAGTCAGCGAGCCTGACCACCCGATCCCGCATTCGCCTCTCACGGCAAGTATGGGTTATTCTAATTCAACTTAGTATGTAACATGAGCTCTGATTGGTCAATGCTATAAATTTCCGACCGTATAATCAGCATATATGGTCGCAATTTGAAAACCGATTCACCAAAACCTTTGAATGTATCCCTACACTATTGAGGTAACGCTGCTTTGCAGGACATTGTCATTTGCAGAAGCCATAGGTCATTTAACTCCCCTATCCAGCTAAAATGGGTGGAATTTGTGTTTAAAAAGACAAAACAGTATCATAAATTTAATTTTAAGTTCAAACAACTTACTCGCAACGGGCTCTTGACCCAACAATCTTTGATCATGAAACAAGATTTATGACGTCATTATGGAGCGTGACGTCACCTGCTGTGACGTCATTTGACAACAGAACTGATAATGGCCCGTAGTTGAGGAATCAGCGGGCCGCTCATTCCTGTAACTTGATGGCTGTTTCATCATAATTCCGTCCATTTTATCTATAATACTATGATCAATTCATCATTGTCAGATTTAGTCTGTGTGCACATAATAAACGTGTGTAGTTTGAAAAGGGACTACTTTTTCTGGCGATGGTGTAAGTTCAAGGAGTGATATGATTAACCTTTGACTTAGAGGAACTTTGACCTGGTTTAAATAATGAATTTCTTTCACGAAAAAACAGCGTAAAACGAGTTGAATTAGAATGGGGCTTGCGCGTCGCCGATATAACTAAATTTGCGACTATATAACCACCGGTATACGTCCCCAATTCGTCAAACACAGTACAGTTATCCCCTAATTGAAGACCAGTTCTTACCCGGATCTTCACTGGTAAACAGCCATTATGTATAAGTAGAGTGAGAAGCTGATGGATCATTATACTCTACAGGAAACCAGTCAGGAGATTCATGGCAACTTTTCTTTCTCGGAGAATTCAAGGATGGTATTGTTTGTGCTGCACACCAACAACACAACAAGGACGATGCCATGTGTCTTTGGGTCCTCAACACTATGCTCCAATTATACCAAGACGGCATACCAGAAGCACTGAGCAATTAGACAGGTTTAGCAATATACCAGCAATATCACGGCGGGGAACACCAGAAATGAGCTCCACACATTGTACTCATATGGGGAATCGAACCCGGGTCTTCAGCGTCACGAGCGAACGCTTTAACCTATAGGCTACCCCACAGCCCGGTATGTTAACAATGCACCTTTGTAAGGCACAGAATTTATTGTTCAACACTGTTACATTGGAAAATGGCAAAATACCCAGTTGAGTTTGAGTGAGGTGGGTACACTTTATTTGGTTACTGAAAGGAAAATTAGGATACCCAATTGAGATGAACACATGCTAGTACATAACTCAATGACCCAAAAGTTATCTGTAGCTCTGGAAAGGCTGCCATGCTTTTCACTTTAGTGCAGTATTAGATACTTATTCTTCAACTATGTATGCAGTATTGCTTCTTTCCCTTAAGTTCTAAGTGTATTCTTTTGAATTTGTGATTCCTGTTTGTCATACATACTATCAGAAAATCAGCTTTGAGGTAAACACCTTAAATTGTAATGTGCCTCATGGAAGGGTATATGCTTTTTTCTTTTTTTCTTTGTAAGAGAAAGTTTTTGTATCTGTGAATGAGACGACTTTCACTCATCTCCTTGACTAATTCATGAAATTCTTCATTCCATAGTAACTATTTATTCCACTCAGGCTAACTATCCCAAGATTCTATGGGTCAGTGTTACAGAGGTACAGATAAGCTGCGTGTCTGCGTAAATTAAGCAAATATTTATGTGAAAACTCAATTCCTATTAAGTCCGTTGCATACAAGTACGCTTGAAGTTTTGTAACCTATACTACTGTTGCTACTATAACTTGACCAAACAAACCATTAAATGATGAATCATCAGCCCATAGAGTTTGTCTCTATACAAGACGGGTTTTTGTTTAATGGCTGCAAGTAGGAAATAAATGGGGTTTTTTTTAAAAAATACAGAAATAAACTAGTGCTGTATTTAACCAGAAAAGGCTTGACAAATCTCAATTGCAACACATTCTGTGTTGAAAACAAAGACATGGTTAGCCAACAAAAAATACATTTGAAGCTTTGTTGTTCTGTCTTTTTTAATTAAGTTTATGCTCATTTTTTCAGATGTAGCTGCAAAATTGCTTCTGTCATATTTGTTTGAACCAGCTTCTACCCACCCCTTTCCAAAAAGTTGGCTGTAAATAGCATTGTTGGCAATCAACATAGAGAGTACAGATTCCAGTCGGAAGAAGGTTTGAAGTCTTTCTTCTTCACCAGACCCGCAGCTGTCCGGCATTCTTCGGTATTTGTGTTGTGGTTGATGAAATAACAATTGGGGAGCTGTTTACATGCGCTAAGACATGGTTCGTGACTCTTCCAACGGCCAAGGGCATTAGCTTTAGCTGTCAGTTTCATGCCAGTTTTCACTTCAGTGGTAGAATCAATGCGACCTGAAACAAATTACTCACGACATAAATGTAACCTTTTTCAAACACAGACCGAATAAAACTAAAATCCCTTAAACAAATTGTTTAAGATATACATGCGAGAAGCCTCCCACATCGTATGTAACAATTGTTGTGGTTCTGATGAAATGTTTGCAATGGAAGTATCCCCTCATGTGTTAGACTGAAAGTACATCAAGTCAATTTGAAGCTTCTATTGATTGCTTGTGAATTAGCATTGGAAAATGTATAGCATTGCTTGGTTATTGTGGCAAGTCGATTTACGAGGTGAGGTGAGGTGAGGTGAGGTGAGGTGAAATTAGGTTTATCGTCGTGCTTGAGAATATTTCGCTCATATGACGAGGTCGATTTACGAGAGTGCATGGACATGAGATAATGTTGGACTGTCTTTAAAAATCGACTATTGCTAAAAAAAATAATAAAAAAATATTGGTATGACGTGGCAACGAATTGAACAATGAAAATCAAAACTAAGCTTATATTCCAACCGTTAGATTAGAAAAATATGACCTGTTTCAAACAAAGACCGAATAAAAATCAATATCCCTAAACATGTGAGTGACTTTGTGGCAGGTATGAAGTCATGTAAGATTGTGTTTATTTGAAGTTGTCATTGTCTATAGTTTTAACGCGTTAGTATATGGTTATTTTATTATCTTGCCCAGGCCATTACGGGTGGAAGGGGTGTCGTGTCAAGAGATTGTGTCATCGCTTGTGTTGTGCCCTTTAACTTGCTTGGACACAAATGTCGATTGGTTCTTTTAAAACACTCAAAACTACTTGCACGTCAGCCATTGCACTTCACTTCAATCCGATCGCCGCTCAGAGCACAAACAACAAACACTTTAGATCTAAAGGTAGGAACAATATTTTAAGTATTGCATATATGTCGTACTAAATAACAATGTTATTAGTGCTAATTATATATTCTTGATGATAATGAAATTATACGTTTCAGTACATTTGTGCAATTGTAAACATCATACAGAGGCATTTCTCGTAAGTCGATTATCTGGCAGTGTTATTGTTATATAACGCTTATGCTTAAAAGTATTTTAGTTTGTGCATTTGTAAATATTTTACAATGACGTTTATGCATATGTCATTCGCGATACGGTACTACTATAACTTGACTTACATCATAGTTGCAATTCAGAATGATCGAGTGTGATTGGTTATCTGTATGACCTCATACAGCTCATGCATACATACTTCAGTACTCAACCGTAGCAACCGGGTTTACTATTTTGTATATATGCATGTTTGGGATATCGAGACTTTGGTTTGCTTGTTCTTGTAGCAGCAGTATATTCATCTTGGAAACGTGGCTCTTCTACACCCCAGTGTCACGTACAGGGTATGAACATTATGTTTGTGTTATATGTATAAAGTTATTATGTTATTCACACAGTTGATAGATTTATGTCTAATGTGCAAACACGTTCATCATACTGTGTACGTTGGTAAGACGTATTTGAAACGTTATTATAATACCAAGGAGTTATCGTTTTTTGGGGTTTCAGTCAATATCTTAATGGCAATAGTACCACAACAACATTATTTGATGTGCATCTTTTCGCAATAATTTGATATTAGATTCATTCCTTATATGTAAGAAATGATACCGGAGATTCAATGATTGTATATATTTATCTATGTTTATATGTTTAGCCTGAAATTGGCGCTTATTCTGTAAACATGTGTTTCAGGGTGTCTGTCAATAAAGAAATACATCTTACAACCCGTAACCAGTGTCTGGTGTTCAGTATATCCACACACAGCCCGGTTAGAAGTTTATCACTGTTTTACATCATATTGCTATACAGGTTTGAACGGTTATATCCAGTTGTGACGGATTAGTGTTGTAGGAAGGTCCAAACTGATGTATATGACTGACATTTCACCAAGCAACATAATAAGCAGCCTCGATAATACGTCACAACAGATTCCTCTGGGTCAAGAGGGATAATAGACTGAAAATATCTATGAAAGCAATGTCTGATATGGTCGCCAAAACTGTAGGCCTGGTCTGTGGTAGCAACTACCACTGACATATTCTGTATGAACAGGCAGGTGTTTGATGCCTGACACCGCATAGTAGTACTTGTGCCATGCGGTGTAAATCCAGCTAGGGTCCACGCAGGAAGCAAATGTACTGTAAGTCCCCATGGTCCCTAGTATGGTGATCTACCTTCAGTAGTTGATGGTCTATAGCCCATTTTATATTGTATTGTCATCTATAGTTAAACTGTTTTAGATTTAATTACTAATTTTTAATTCATAACTGTGATAAACTAGTTATTTTACTGTCCTTCGTTGGCAGTTTTTTTTATAATTTACCATTAATGACTATGTATAACAATTAAATGTTCTCGTCACGATATGGCTGAAATATTGCTGACGTGACGATACATTTTAACTCACTCACTCACTTGTGCCATGCGACTGTGGCTGGTAAATACACTTGAATATTAAATGATAGACCACAAGAGACACGATACAGAAATAACTCATTTTATGAAAAATTTAGAAGAAAATCTGAGTAACTGAATGTCGCTCCACAGGTTACATTGGGGGTCGTGCTATTCTTTCTTATACGAAATATATGGCCACGTGGATATTCTCTCACTGCATGGACATATGATGGTGGTTGTAAGTTTGCGTTGAGGATAGGTTCATTTGTAACCGTTTTGTTCAAAATTACTGTCGTGATGTACGCATACCCCAAAACCTAGATTTCATTACAGAAGCAACCAACCTTGATCGTTTGTTGCCGCACCATAGACTTCCACTTCACAAAGAGTAAGAATCCCTCGTCTTGAAATTCGGATAAATTGAGCTTTCGTGCTTTGAGCAAAGGACACATTGACCACTTTTCCCGACGGACCTGCATGGAAGACAGACGAACTAGCGTCTGTGTTGTCACACGTGGCTGGGTAGTGAAGGAACCCCTCCACAGTTGTGTTGTCAAGTCTTTCTGAAAACGAAAATGTTTAGATGATAACGAATAATGGTGAGTGGTCACGAATCGGTCCAACATAAGCAACGTTAATAGAGGTGATTGGGTGGGTTGGTGGCATGGTTAGGAACCAATTCTGCTCTGAAACTTTTCATTTGGTTTCGTTATGATTATGAATTGCCTTTGACTAAATGAAAAACCTTAGTTGTATTTGACAATTGTGTTTATTGTGTATTGGTGATATGGTTATGAACCAATTCTGATTGGAAACTTTGTATTTATTTGGCCTTTCGTTACTGATTATCGATCGTTCGAATTACCGTTGACTACTTGAAGTGGCTCAATATCAAAAGAGGCGCTTACCAGGATGCACGTTTCTGTTGTATATCACAACTGAGTTTATTGTGAATACGTGGTTGAGATCAACGATCCACCATTGTTGAGGATGGCTATGTGTATGAGAACAAGTGCCAGTCTCGTATTGAGGCATGTGGCTACCATCGACTGCACCCCTCGCCTCCCCGCGTTTGTTCAAGGTGGAGGACTGAATTGTAGGTTGTCCTAGTGCTATGTTTCTCCCTGTATCTTCAGGCACCACATCTGTATAATGTGAAGCAAGTATACTAGTATTGCAGGAATTCAGTTTTCACGAATCAAGGTACGACAGTCATTTTCTGGAACCACGAGAGTCGCTGAGCTGAATCTTTACATTCTGAATGTTCAGATCTATGCATAAACATTCGGAGTTATGATATTATATACCACTTCTCACAGGCTGGACGAACGTTTCCGTACAACACCATAGATCCATCAACAAGAAATAGTGGGAGTGTCTTGTTTTCATTATGTGTCTTGCTTCACAGGGTGAACATCAATAATCAGAAATATACATGTATGTGTGCAGTGGGGCACATACCAATTCTGTCATGAATTTGGACGACCTGTAGCCCAAAGGGAAATACACCTGCCTACAACCCATACTATCACCACCCCAACCCCAACCCCATCACACTGACAGATCCGCCTTCTTCTGCCTTGCCATATTTGAGATGAATGATGTCTTATTTACCAGTCCCAAAAGTATTACCACCGTTATTAGTAATAAGGTCCCACCAAGGGCATAGAAAATAATGCACTTAACTGAAACATATTGTTCATTTTCACCCGAATATGAGTAAATGAGTAATCAGATCCTGATAAAACACGTTTATGTGCAACCAGTCCTCATACAAACGGGTCCATCTCAAGACTTCTTAAATGTTGCATACAACAAAGATTTCTGTGGCTTGGTCAAACAAGGACTCTTACCCTTAACACACACTGTGGCACCACTATGTCTCTTCACACATTGGGTGTCAGGTCCGCAGTTCACGAGGGAGCAAGCACCTGCTGAAACCTAAACATTACATACAACTCAACACAATCACATCACAAGACCAGAAATAGAAGAATTAGAGAGGTTGCAGAGATACTTTGCACGAATCATTCAAGGATTCCATGTGCGGTCTCCAACTGCTGCTACCACACAGACTCTCGGACTCTGCAGTATGGAGGCCACGATTGACAAAAAGAAATTGAGCTACCTCGGCAGAATATGTCGGGCGAGCACAACCCAAATGATCAAGCTACTGTTTTATTTCAGATGTGGACAGTTCTTAAGTGGTAACTTCAACAAAAACTCATGACTTGATTACTATATGTGGGAAGTATGAACTGTATCAATATCTGCTTCATTACATCGATAAGGGATTCTTTCCATCAAAATATGAGTGGAAAACTATATGTAATAAAGCAGTGTTTACCAGAGAGACGTCAGTATGGAGAAAGCAGTTATCCATGCGGCCCGACTTACAACGGTTTACTGCTATACACACGGGCCTCTCGTCCCATTGACTGTGGAACATGTGCCTACTGTTTGACCTGTAGAGCAGGCCTGTGTACGCCCTGGTAAAGCTTGGGATACTACCGGTCAGTGCTGGACTCTGTCTTATGTGTCGTGAGGAGACAGATGATATTATGCAGCACCAGTTGTTATGCTGCAGTGAACTGTTTAGCCAAAGAAATAACATGTATGAACGATTGTTCGATATTCTACCACTAGAGACACACATCAATCTGGAGAGTAGCTCTGATAACACGAGAGTTATCACTCTACTTGGCGGCATCACCCCTATCGTGGATCGTATGGACATCCACATGTGGGCCCAGTTCATAGACATTGTAGCCAGGAACATTAGTTCCTGGAACCTACAGAGCAGGATCTACCTATGATTTGTAATCCATTCAGTGACGACCCAGTGTATTATATATACATATGATTTCTTTCTTTCCCATTTTAAAATGATTTGTACATAATCATGTATTTTGTATTCATGTCATAGTTCATTGTACTCTCCGACATTATTGGAGGAAATAAAGACCATTCATTCATTCATTCATTCATTCGTCAATCTAAATGTTGTGATGACTTTAGCAAAGGCTACATTTGTGGAGAAACTTATTTCATTGTATTGTTTCTCAATGAGCGGTTTTCTGGTAGCTCTATCTCTGAGAAGTGTAATTCAGTATGGTAGGGGAGGAAGATAGTGGTAGGGTAGGAACGCTTACCCTTTAACAAATATCTTGGGTCATCCCTGAATTTAAGTAATCCATTGATTTAGCTTTCATTGGTGTTCTGCCTCTTTACGCTCAATGGCATCTGTTTCAGCTCATAATCGAGACCTCTGGCCCTCACTGTTTATGATCCTTTGACATGATATGATTGGACACCACGCCTTTTACAATGGACACTAAAGATTGTTTTCACAATTACATCTCCTTGTTAAAACATTTCGAGTGAGAGTGTTAACATTTGGAGACATAAACTGTAACAGCTATACAGGTACATTAATATTCGCTAGTTTCGCCAGTGACTCAGGGGATCATGGAAATTCAGCTGGGGTCCACGCTGGAAGCAAAAGTCTCCATGGTCCCAAACAGTGTAATGTACCTTTAGTTGCTAACATTAAATGGACCGTTGTACATTGATATATTAGTATGACGTGTTGTTGATTAATGATGGATTCATTTAACTAGTTTCAAATCGTAAATGTAAAACTCCAGTTAGTGTACTGCCCATCGATGATAGGTTTCGTATTAGAACTATATTTGGTATTCGTATAAAATTCTCATCACGATATGGCTGAAATATTGCCGAAGTGACGTTAAACTTGAATGCTAATTTATCAGCAAGAGTGTAATCATTTACGAAGTGACTATAAAACTTACAACTCTATGTTTACAGATAGATTCTCTCTAATGTCTTCAAACAATTAAAATGATTTTCTGCATCCACATCTAATCGAATTCTTGAATTATATATGGTCTTGCTGCTGACCAATGTGACATCGTCTTCCGCTGTAGCCAGCCATGATGGAAATACTGGCAACACAATGGCCGATTCCGCGGCTAAAACAACACTCAACAAATCTGTGGCACCAGTTGTAACCCATAACGTGACTACGAACCACCTGTTATCAGATGTTACATAAAGGATCTTATGCCCTAAAACGTTGGACACCCGAGCAGGTATAAACAGATTATATGACATTTCACGAACTACTGACGTTCATACGTAATGAAGGAAAGTTGTTGCTTGTGGGATGTCTTTGTCGGAGAGCGACGAGTGCGCGAGGATAAATCAGCATTGGAGGCCTTCCAGCTTGGAGTAAAGGGTCAACGACAAAAATCTCCCTGGTATACTGTCATACATTTACGTTAGTGCGACAAGTCAACGCTAAATCATCATGTACGTAGTCACTTTCCAGGCACATTACACATTCACTTAGCATTTCAGGCGATTTTATTTAGCAGGTGCTAAGCAAGATAAACGTTGACAACAAACAATATGCTTTAAGCTCATTCGAACACCGAACTGATGACTTTCTGAATATGTTGGAGCCACAGTGTTGCAAGCACACTTGAGCAGGTTTAAAAACTGAGCATGAACGTTCACTGAAAGCGCAAAGCAGTTTTGTACAATGTTATATGAAATAAATAAGAAAACCTTTCTGAATGTATTTAAGGTTGCATAGATTGATTCCGATTCCACACACCACATCCTGTTCCACTACTTGTCCATGTTGAAAGAACATGTGTGTAAGGAATAGTTCTTCCATCTTCTGAAGATTCCAAGGTTCTAGATACAGATACAACCAACGTGTACTAAAGTCTCCAAATGTATCAAACCTCATTGGGTGATTTTGTGGAGGCGTTACAATGTTAAAATGCATTAAAATATGCTTTGAAAACTCAAACGTAATAACTCTAAGTGTATCTCAAGTCCAGACAGTGATGTATAATACATAAGATCTACATGTATCTGAATACCTTTAGACATATATAATATTTCATATCAAGTCATAGTCTGTTTCATTCTCAAGTGTGAATAATGTTCACCTTGACAGACTAATGCTAGTGATAAAGTAAGAAGGACTGCATTGTTTGTCAGTGTTTCGCATACGAGTGGAAATTTCCAGTTGAGGTTAAGTTGTAAGGATGTTTATTCTGAGCTTCCCTTTATCGATGATGCTATAACCTTCAATAATGGTAAAAAATCCCTTTCGCTGATTTGCCCATATTGTCTTATATTAAAGAGACCAGAGAAATATGTCTGATCTGTTTCGTATTTATATCTATTCATACAAATTAAGAGAGAGAAAACATATCTGCATGTCTCTATTGCATGAGGAATGCCTTCAACTTTCCAAAAAGTCCTTTTTGCCTTTAAAGGAGGGATAAGACTCAAATCCTCGGTCACATTTTGAAAAAGGATTTGTGTAGGCATGTAGAGGATATTCTAAATCTGACTTGGAAAGCACGAGGAAATACCCAAACAGTAGGCGACGTAAACAAAGAAACAAAATCTTTTCCAGAACCATCAAATATCTTTGATTAAAGTAAAAGGACTTACAAAGTAAATATCGTAGAATCGAGATTTTGAAACACGAAATGGAGATCAACAGACTAAAATTCACCTGGAACATTAGTTTTGGTGATGCTAGCAATATTTGCACAAAGGTCAGAACTTAACGTAAGCTATGCTTCCATAAACAGAACACCATCGGTGACAACCATGAAAGTCAAATCCAAATCATCTGCATGTAAATCATCATCCATTGTGCTGCGAGATTTTGGAGATTTTGGTTTTGTTTTGTATTTTAAAAAATCTATTACTATTAACATTTCATTATCAACACCGGAGGTATTCCATTTGTATGTTAAAAATGTATAACAACGGGCTCCTTAATAAATAGTTCTGTAACAGCGCACAGATAGCTGTACGCACCAAACGTGGAAACGATTTCATGGCACCTTCAATAAATTCACATGTGAGATAACCCCTAAATTCTTCATTTTACTCTATTTTAAGAAATGGATTTAAACTTGCCTAAATTCACAAGTGGGCGCATTTTTCTAATGCTGGTGTGAATTAACTATGACAACAATGGAGGTTTTCCAGTTTCCTTGGTGTTATGGAATATGACCATATGGATAAAGTGACAAGCCATAGGTCGCATATAATCCCATACAACCAACTAGTGCTAACTTCAAAGTAACCCTGCAAAAACAATTAAAACTAGAACTAACCAAACCATCCCGCAGTTCATCCGCACATCACAGAACCTGAATATGAAACAAGCATCTAACTCTAAACACGGCAACTGAAGATAGATCACCATACTAGGGACCATGAAGACTTACAGTGCCTTTGCTACCTGCATGGACCCTAGCTGGATTTATATATCATCTCTCCACTCACTGGGGTCAATTAAAATAACAAATATACTACATTTAAAAAAATCTGGTAAGTTTTAGTTCAAAAGTATAGATTGCATAGAAATACGTCGAAATGTGTGGAACTTACATATCCTCTTAGGGGTACAATCATTTGAAGTTACTTCATCCCCCCTCGACATCTATGTAAATCAACATTTATGCATGAGTTCAATTTCCTTTAAGAATAATAATTAAATGACAACTTTTTGTATTAAAAAGTTCCTTCATAGTTGATGATTTGAAATAGCTATTCCTTATGAGTGAAAAATCAATAGTCAAGCAAGACATGCTTGAGTGTGATTCTCTCATCACAAGGGATACAAAATGGAGGATCTTCACCATTTAATAGATATTCATGCGAATATCGTAAATGGCCACTTCGACTTAATATGACCTCCTCGAATCTGGACAACCAAAGTAGGTATAACCGATAATTGGTTTAATTGCATGTAATTTATTGACACCTACTTGGGTGCCCCACTTCCTATGCATTAGATCAGGGATGCAACTTTTAATAACGGGTTCATAGTCACTGCGAGTTGTCATAAGTGGTGTAACAGATTTGTTGAGTGTTGCTGTTAGAGCAGCGGCCGCCATTGTGTTCCCAGTAATTTCGACATCTAGAAGATACTATATTCTGGATCCAATGACAGTGGCACAATGTTGGGAATGAAAGAGAAAAGTCCGGGTCAGTTTAGACCGAAGATTGGGCTATGTTCGGAAGGCGAAAGGGCTTCACTTTAACGGCAAAAAATTCTGGCTGGACATTACACCTATGCTTGTCACATAATTAAATGCTTCTTTACACCAATTCACTTCCACGTCATCGTGTATAATATACACAAAGAACTTAGTTAAGCACCCTCTGACATATCTCACGATTGAATGAGCCCTGATCTTAACCCTTTGGAGCATATCTTGGACATGATTGGTCGTAGTGTGCAACAAACGGATCCTCCAGTAGAGAGCCTGACCCAGTTGGAAGCTGCTTTAGACGAGGAATGGCGTAGACCGTCCCTCCAGAGGATCAGGAGGCTGACAGGGGCTCTGAGGAGGAGAGTGCTGGCTGCCATACAGTCACATGGAGGTTACACTCTGTATTGACCTTGAATCGTGTAAGACACGCAGAATGACATTTTGAATGTTTACATTCACCAATAAATTTAACATTAAACAATCCAGGGCCATACTTGTACAGACATGGTTTTGTATGAAAATCAGTGTGTGTTTTTTTAAAATGAACAATTATCATCATAAAATCAACATGGATTCCAATCATTGTGGCGATTCTTATGAGTCAAAGGATCACACGGGTCAGAAAAACTCATGTTTTTTCCATTAGTGGTCACCACGAGAAGTTTTATGTGCTGAAAACCTAATGTTACTAAAATACAGGGGATGCTTAATTTAATTCGTTGTGTAAATTAAGAATAATTTTTGATTAACGAAACAATCATATACTAGGCACATAAAGAAACTGTGCATACAAAAATTTAAAATCTAAATTTATCAAACCTGTGTAGACACATAAGGATTTAAACTCAGAGATTAGTGACATGTATCCAACATGCATGCACGTGCCACGTTCCGTGACGACAGTGGGTTCGTCCTTGAGACGTGCAATACGTTGTTCCACGTGCATTCCGGGAAAGAGAAACAGAGCAAATGAATGCCACACAATACTGTCACTTTGGAAAACTCAACCCCTGCCCTTGCGATCGTTCAAAAAATTAAACGGCTATTGAAACGCATAGCATGCCAAAGCTCGCGTCTGCACAACGTCATGAGGCCATTGGGATGGTCCGTGGGGGAATGTCTCAACGACAAGTGGAAGCACATTTCCACTGCCACCGGAACACCATTTCTGCACTGGTGAGACGCTACCAGAACACAAATGACGTCATCGATCGGCCACGTTCTGGACGTCCACGTGTAACAACGCCAAGACAGGACAGATGGATACGGGTGACCCATCTTCGCCACAGGTTTCAGACTGCAGTGATGACTGCCCGAACCATCCCATGACTTCGCCGCATCCATCCCAACACAGTTCGACAACGTTTACGTCATCACGGGATCAGAACACGACGTCCCGCCATACGGCCTATCCTGACGCAACGCCATCGACAAGCTTGCCGAATGTGGTGCCGAAATCATGTCCGCAGACTCTTGTTTTGGTGGAGAAATGTTTTTACAGATGAGTCCAGGTTTAACATTTCCCGTAGTGATGGACGTCAACGTGCCTATAGACGCGTGGGAGAACGTTATGCACAGGCCTGTGTCTTGGAGAGGAATCGCTTTGGTGGTGGTTCCGTGATGATTTGGGGTGGAATAGCAGCATGCCAAAGAACTCCTTTGGTGATTGTTCAGGGCAACTTAACTGGTGAGGGCTACAGGGATCAGATTCTTCCACCTGTGGCAATTCCTTTTCTGCAACGTCATGGCCCTGGGTTAACATTCCAACAGGACAATGCCCGCCCTCATACGGCAAGGGTTGCTATGGATTTCTTGCAACACCACAACATTGATTTACTGCCTTGGCCTGCAAATTCACCGGATCTCTCCCCGATAGAGCATGTTTGGGACGAGATGGATCGACGTCTACGCCGTCTTCCTCATCCGCCAGATAACGTCCTTGACCTTGCAACAGAACTTGAGAGAATCTGGCGTGACATCCCACAAGCCTTCCTTGCACGTTTGATAGGCTCTATGCGTCTTCGATGCACTGCTGTTCTCAATGCCGATGGTGGACATACCCGTTATTGAGCTTGTGACATGGTCGTTTGACCCCTGTCCCGCTTGTGGACTCGTGACGTCATTGTGATTGACTTTTCAATTGAAATTCTCCCGACTTGTTATGGTCTCATGATCCCTCCATTAAAGTGTATATGTACCTTTGACATTGTTATCGTACTTATCAACTGGGATAATATTTTGACAATGCACAGTTTCTTTATGTGGCTAGTATATTATAACTTGAAGCATAAAGAAGACGATATCCGCTGGAAATAGTAAAGCTGAAAATGTTGAAATGAGCGTGGTGATACTAAATGTTACACCTTTGTTGCACTTCAGACTAACCAAGAAATACATTTCAAAGGAGGAACAGTTTTGTCGGCCATTAATTCGAACAAAATGGACGAGATATTATTACAGCACTACAGTTGAAAGTTAAAATAAGTTTAATTATGTGTGATGATGCAACCTCCAAAACATGAGTTGGGTGCAAAAGTAAACATGTTTTTGCCCATGTGCGAGATATTTCAATAACGCTCTTAATTAGCCGAATTAAGTTAAATTTCAATTTTTGTGTTTTTGATTAATAATGTATTCTTTTAACTGCTATCAACTATGTGAAAATCTAGTTGTACTGTCCATCGATATTCAGACAATATTTGGTATGTATATCAAAATTCTCGTCTCGAAATGGCTGAAATATTGCCAATGTGACGTTAAATTTTAACTAAGGACTCAATTAGCTAATTTATCAACACGAAAATATTTCCATTTACGAAGCAACGGCAAAATTATTTTACTGATAGAACAATACATGTAGATAATAAAAACAATTTCAATTTGGAAGAATGCAAATAACTGAGATTGTTAGTGGCTGCACGTTGAAAAGGGGTAAAGTAACATAAAATAATTGTAACCCTGCATAAGTACGTTCCAATCATTCAACGTACTTTTCATTCTCAATAGCAATTACGTACATTTTTGCTGGCAGGTTTAAAGCCACCGTTAAGTTCGAGATATTTACCCCGAGGACATTAGATACCCTAAGGATCATATATTACCTCACTTCAATAAGAAAGAACTTACCTCTTTTCCTTTCTTTGGATAAATAACATACCCATCCTTCGCTAACTTTGTGTCATCCTTGTGAAACAGACGGCACTCTACTCGTTCAATGTTATATGCAAAACTCATGCATGAGCCTTTTTGAATGCATTTAAGGTTGCATAGCTTGATTCCGATCCCATTCACCACATCCTGTTCCAGTGATTGTCCATGTTGAAGGAACATGTATGTAAGGAAGAGTAGTTCCATCTTCTGAAGATTCCAAGGATCAAGACACAGACACAGTCAATGTGGATGATCCAGGGGTGTTTGTGTGGGTTCAGCCAGATGCGCTGCTTTCTCAAGTTTGCTTGGAAAACACATACGTAATAGTTCTATGTGCACCTCAAATCCAGACAATAATGCATCATATATACGATCTGTGTGCTAACCTTTAGACGTTAGTGATAGCGTATGTCATGTCATAGTCTAATGCACTATCAAGTGAGAATAATGTTCATCTTGACAGACTAATGCTTGTGATAAAGTAAGAAGGATAGCATTGTTAATAATTCTGCTGTTCAACTTAAGAAAGCACTTATACCATTTATTTGCATGCTGTGCAAGTATTGGATGTATATATCCAATCTGTTTTGTGTGGATTCAGCGAGATGCGTTACAATCTTAAAATGCATCAAAATATGCTTTGAAAACTCAAAAGTAATAATTCTAAGTGTATCTCAAGTCCAGACAGTGATGTATAATACATAAGATCTACATGTATTTGAATACCTTTAGACATATATAATATTTCATATCAAGTCATAGTCTGTTGCATTCTCAAGTGTGAATAATGTTCACCTTGACAGACTAATGCTAGTGATAAAGTAAGAAGGATTGCATTGTCTATCAGTGTTTTCCATACGAGCTGAAATTTCCAGTTGAGGAAAAGTTGTAAATACGTTTATTCTAAGCTTCCCGTATATCGATGATGCTATATCGTTCAATAATGGTTAGAATTCCCTTTCACTCATTTACCCACCTGATAATAGCAACGTGGCCACAGAAAATGTCTCATCTGTTTCATATTTATACACTCTTCAAGAAGCAGAAACGCATAAGCCATTTTTAGAAGAAGTTATTGCGCTAGTTTAAAAGTAATTACTCAATGTAATTTCAATGTGAAAATTCATACGTCTATAGACAATGAGTTCGCCAACACAACAGTAGCCTTAATTGCTGTGTCACTGTTTATTTGAGTCTACAAGATGGCGTCAAAGTCAATACTTGAGCTCGCTAAATACAATGTTTATTCCTAATGCAGGATATTAACCATCCTAAAACACACTCGCGTGATAACCTATATTTCATTGCATCCTCAAGAGTTACAAGAGTTCATGTCCATAAATAAACCTGGCATATTAACAAATTGAAACCTGCCATTTTTCAACCGCCCATTTGATATGAAATAAAGTGATATCTATTATTATTGATTTTGCTATCAGAATTAAGAAATGATCATCTGTATAAATTGCTTGTATCGCATAAATATATCTCCATTATTCAAATCCCATTATCTTGGAGGGGATAGATGTCGTATCTTAATAATAATAATAATAATAGGTCCATGCATGGTACGACCCTGAACATGTCCAGGGCGTCATGGAAAATGATGCTTTCAAACTTCTCTGGAATAGGCCCATATACAGCCTCAGAAGAATTCCAGCCAACAAACCTGATCTTGTCCTTTTTTATAAAGCCAATGAATTTATTTATATCATTGAATTTTCTGTCCCTTTTGACACCAATGTGATTGGCAAGATTAAGGAAAAGCATGATAAATATGCAGAAAATTAAAACTGAAATACAAAGCAACGAAAGAAAAGATACTTCTCCAAGTTGTCGATTCCCTTTAGGCAAAAATAAAGGTTTGGACTGAAAGAAAGAAAAAATGGGAAAAGAAAAATAAGTTCATCAAACAAAATATACTTTTTAGAAACAATCAAAAACACTTCTACATGCAACTGAAAACAAAGGGTGATGGTGAACATGACAAACGGCCTCCCATGGATGCCAATGAAAGGTTCTGGAAACAGTTGTGGTCTGTACCCGGCAACTGTACCCTTGAGACATCATGGGTCCGTGATTATGACCATGCAATGCATGAGAAGGTAACTAGGTCGTTTGTCTGTTACATCTCACCAGATTGCCTGAAAAGTGTTATAAAAAAGTCCAAATCTAATACAGCTCCAGGGCCTGATGGCATTCGAAACCGGTATTGGAAACTGCTCCCCTGTGTCCAAACACCATTACTACACTGTTTCAATACTCTCGTGGACACAGGTGATGTTCCTCCATGGTTCTGCAAAGGTTGCACAATACTTCTCCCCAAGAAAGGAGACTTGACTGATCCCCAAAACTTCCACCCTATCACATGTTTGAATACACAATGCAAAATATTCACAGGGTGTTTGACAAACCTCGTGTCAGAAAATGTTTTTGGAAGAGGCTAAAACATATCACCGCAACCTCTCCATGTCCTGGATTGACTACAAAAAAGCATACGACTCTGTCCCTCACGAATGCATTCTGAAGTCTCTTCATTGTATTGACCTCCCTGAGCGACTACTTGATTTACTCAAGTCTTTAATGAGTTGCTGGTCGACTCAACTTGAGATGTACTCGCAAGGGCAGGTGCAGACTTCGGAATCTATTCCAATCAGAAGGGGAATATTTCAGGGGGATTCCTTTAGTCCTTTGCTTTTTTGTCTGTCTTTAAATCCTTTGAGCTTTCTGCTCAATAAAGAGGAAGGTTACCACCCCGGACCTCCTCAGCACAGATCCCTAACGCCTCTTACACATCTCCTTTACATGGATGACATCGAGTTCCTTGCCAAAGGAGATTCAAATTTGAAAGAGCAGGTTCTCCTTCTCGAGTCCTTTTCTAATGATATTGGCATGACATTTGGACTCGACAAATGTAATACTCTTCATTTGAGACGTGGCAAGGTAACTAATGGCGGATCGGTCAAGTTACAAGGGGGAGGAGTTATTGATCATCTTGTGGAAGATCAGGCCTACACCTATCTTGGAATGCACGTTCGAGACAAGCTCCAAAATGCCCAGATTCAAGACAAACTTTGGGCCGAGTACAAATCTCGTTTATAGAAAATCTGGAGCTCAGAGCTAATGCTCGAAACAAGGTCAAAGCCACCAATACTTTTGCTGTGCCAGTCCTTTCCTATTCCTTTGGAGTAGTTGATTGGACAAAACAAGACATCCAGAGTCTTGACCGTTTGACCAGAAGGATCATGTCTGATAACAGAGCCCACCACCCTCGTTCCTCTCTTAACTGTTTATACATGCCAATCAATTCTGGAGGTCGGGGTTTGATTAATGTGGAGGCTCTTCATGATAGAATTTTATTATGTACTTTTGCACATATTTATTTATCGGATGATCCCATAGTGATGCATGTGAAGACTCATGATGAAAGCAGGGAATTCCACAGCTATTTTAAGCGTGCAAAAGTTGTTGGACAGAATCTGAGATTTGAGGTTGATTTTGTTGATGGCGATGTACTGCTGGACGGTACAGTGATGGGAGTAAACCAGGTGAAGTCCTTCACCAAGTCTGCCCAGAGTCGGTCTTTTGAGGAGAAGCTTTCTGTGGAACCACTGCATCGTGTGTACATGCAGTGTGTTGAACAGAATAGCAATCCCACCGACTCATTCGCCTGGATGAAGTCGGCTGGTTTCAAATGTTAAACTGAGGGCTTCCTTTTTGCTGCTCAGGACCAGTCACTTCCCACTCGCAATCACCTAAATGTGATTCTTAAAGAAAAAAATATCAATATGAAATGTCGACTTTGCAATGAATTCACAGAGACTGTCCACCACCTTGTCAGTGGATGCCCTTCCTTGGCACAAACAGCATATCTTAAACGACATCATGGCATGGCACGTTGCTTTTACTACCGTCTCCGACATGCCTGTGGCTTTGACTCCGAGGTCCATCCATGGTACGATCCTGAACATGTCCAGGGCGTCATGGAAAATGATGCTTTCAAACTTTTCTGGAATAGGCCCATATACAGCCTCAGAAGAATTCCAGCCAACAAACCTGATCCTGTCCTTTTTGATAAAGCCAATGAATTTATTTATATCATTGAATTTTCTGTCCCTTTTGACACCAATGTGATTGGTAAGATTCAGGAAAAGCATGATAAATATGCTGACCTCGCCTTTGAAATGTCTCGCTTGCATCCCAAGTACACTGTCGTCAGGCTCCCCATTATTTCTCAGTGCCCTTGGTTTGGTACCTCCTGATCTCTTGGCGCAGATCAAGAGAGTGCCCGGGTTCTCCACCGGGAGTACAGCCCTTCTGACACTCTGGGTAATGCAGAAGGCTGGAGTGTTGGGGAGCCTTCATATTCTCCGGAAAGTTCTTGGTGGGTTCGACTAGGGAGAAATCCCATTCGCTGTCTGGGCTGCGTGTAGAGGGGGCAAGGGCCCTGAGCTGATGATGAGCCTTACCAGCCTGACTGTGCCAGGATCACCCGAACCCTCTCTGCTGCATACTATCTTTAATCTGTAAAACATATTAATAATAATATATAGAGATTTATATAGTGCCAGTATCCAGATGAGTCCTGCTCAAAGGCGCTTTCGTATGAGTCTGACAAGGAAAGAGTCACTCGGAACTGTAACATGATTTGAAAAAGAATGTTTTCAACATTCTCTTAAATGCACAGATTTTCTCTGCACTTTTTATGCCCAATGGGATGTTGTTCCAAAGCATAGGACCTGCTTTTGAGAAACATCTGTCTCCAAATGTCTTTATCCTCGTACGTGGCACAACTAGTAGCTGGGCACTACTAGAACGTAGGGAACGGGAGGGTTGATGGCACTTGATCAGTTCGTTGATGTATGATGGGCCAATACCGTTAAAAGCTTTGTATACAAGCACAAGAATCTTAAATTCTATCCGTTTGACTATTGGGAGCCAATGCAGATGCATCAGAACTGGAGTTATGTGCTCATATTTGCCGGTTCGAGAGATAACTCTAGCAGCTAAATTTTGTACCCGCTGTAACTTTGCAATTCGTTGTTTGGGTAACCCAACCAAGACTGCTTTGCAATAATCCAGACGGGATAAGACATATGCCTGGATGAGTGATGCAGCCACACGTGTTTATATACTTCCTTATTAGAACAATGTTCCTGATATGGTAGTATGCCTGTTTGCAGATTTGGCTGATATGGTCTTCAAGTGAAAAAAACAGAGTCCTGAATTACTCCCAGATTGCAAGCCTTTTTACTTGGTTCTATGATACTGTCACCAATTTTGAAAGCCGGCAGTGAGAGATATCTCAAATTGGATTTTTGACTGAAAATGAGGAGCTCTGTCTTGTCATCATTAAGCTTCCAAAAGTTGATAGCCATCCATTCACGGATATCAGAAACACATTTACTTATGACAGCAAAGGAGAATTCAACTGATGGTTTACTTTGTGGTCTAAAAGATATTTACAATTGGGTGTCATATGCATCCAGATGGAATTGCAGATTATAGTTTCGAATGAAGTGTACATTGTGAACAGGATCGGACCAAGGACTGATCCCTGTGGAACTCCGAAGAGCAGGTCTTCTTTCTTCGATGTTGTACCATCAATGTGAACGGATTGGTGCCGTCTAGAGATATAGGACTCAATCCAAGATATAGCTTTGTCGGTGATACCAAGTCTCTTTTCCAATGTATGAAGAAGCACTCTGTGGTCGATGGTATCAAAAGTGGAGGAAAGATCTAATAACACAAGAATGGCAGCTCCATCATTCTCTACTGATTGTAGAATGTCGTTTTGAACCCGGACCAATGCAGTCTCGGTGCTATGGCCTTGTTTATAGGCTGACTGCATCACCTCGTGACATCTGTTGAGGGTCATGTGATCATAAAGTCTCTTCGCCACACATCGCTCGATTAGTTTTGAAATGAAGAGCAAGTTCGATACTGGCCGATAGTTCTGCATCACTTCATGGTCGAGCTGAGATTTCTTTAGCAAAGGAGTTACAAATGCTTCTTTTAACAATGGTGGTACAAAACACTCATCAAAATATTGATTTATGACATGAGTGAGAATTGGAATGACAGATTCTGGGCATTCCTTGAGAATGTGAGTTGACATTGGATCGAGAGCACATGACTTGGATGGACTCTTCATTATTAGTTGTCTGACTTTTCTGCTGATGTGGAGCAAAAGCATGTGAGGTATGAAGTACCACTGAATAGCACTTCTGTTGATGTAAAGTTCCTGTTGCTTGCATCAATGTTCAGCAGACATGAACGTATTGTCCTAATCTTCTCAGTGAAGAAATCTGAGAATTGATTCACCATTGTATCCATTGACTTGGTGCTAAAGTACTGTCGGAAATGCTAGAAAAATGCTTTTTGACTTATATTTAAAATTCAGAGGTATTACAGTTACTTAAATAACAAATATCACTTCAAGAAACACCTACCTAATGTAGACCGAGAGAATAAATTGTGAGACATCCCCTAAAATGTGTAAAAATACCAAAAACTTAGAAAAATAAATTAATTGCCGGTGTTACGGCATCAGCATCCACGGTATCGACAGGTGAAATTGACACCTGAGCACGCGATCGGGCGAGGGGTCATCTCAATAGAAGTTTTCTGCAAAATGTTGAATATGTATACGTATAGTATACGTATCGGTTATGTAAGGGATCATTTGTGTATGTGTGTTTGTTTTGAAATAAACATACGAATTACTGTACATTGGAAAGAGTCCAATCACTTGTGTTATCTTATCGATTGATTGTAGAAAAGTGCAACGTTTTAATAAATGTTTTGCATGTCAACAGTATATTTCATTGAAAACATATGGATGTAATTCGGTCAGTTTAATCTAGTTGTGAACATTGGCCAACGATTTAACAAAGTCACTGGTGTAGCTTCTTTAGAATATGTATATTTTTCTTCTCATAAAGTTTGTAGACCGCCCGTCTAAGCACTCCCTTGTCAGGGTTGTCAAGGATGGTTTTACGTCCCGGTTTTGCATTTGAGACGGTCCCTGTCTTGTCTGATTTGTTAACAATATTGTAAACTTGTTGGTAAGACATGCCAACAGCTCTACAAGTTCTGTAATAAACCCTTTCTAAACTAATGAAAGGTTTACCTCTGTCTTCTTTAAGCAGAAAAAACTATAAACCTTTGCAAGAATCCACTGCAAATAGTTGGCCATAGTGGACGCTGTGATAAAGATGTGCATGCATGACGGGAAACGTATTTATCAAGACTTAAGATTTATAATAATATTTCTTCAATAAAGAAACGATAATTAAGTAAAGTAACACAAACATTGAATATTTATTTGTTTAGGAAAAACGTTATTTCATATTTTTACACCACCTGTATTATTAGCATAAATGTAAAGACTATTTCAGATTTCTGTTGTTGAAAAAATATTAAGTTGCTGTTTTGGTACCAAATTCTCTCCTGTAAACTGCCCTTTAAATGCATGGGAATGTTAAATCGATTGAAATATAAATTTGGTAGACAATAGGCGAGTTGATATATTGACAACATAGTACATTTATCACCTTTATAAAGATATTAAGGCTAAAAAGCATTTTTCTAGCATTTCCGACAGTACTTTAGGCAGAGATCTTGTCTTTTGCTTGAAGAGAAGTTGATTAGAAATGTGAAATATCTCTCTGACACCCTGCGTTTTCAAAAGCAGCATTGTAATGGCTGGACTGGTGAACAAGCTCATTCACTTGGTTTCTCTGGGCAGCATGCATCTGCTTGTGGACAGTAAGTCCAGTCTGTCGCATCTGCTTCTCAAGCTTCCGACGCTTTTGCTTTGCATCACGGATTTGGTCGTTGTACCATTGTTCATGTGGGTGAACTGTTTACAGGAGCATGTGAATCTAGGGTTCTGGCCACTGACTGATTAAACAAGTTAACAGATTCACTGACTGTCATGTCCTGATATCCCTTCTCTTCCTAAAAAGAACTGCGAAGTGGTCAGATTTGACGGGAAAGTCTGTTCTTATATTCCTGACATGACGTCATCACGGGAAATAACCAAGTCCAAAGTATGACCTCCAATATGGGTAGGCTCTACTACGTCCTGGATCAGGTCACGTGACTCAAGCACCTTCAGGAACTTCTGTGATTCTCTGTCAGTTGCATCATTGACATGGTAGTTAAAATCTCCACAAATGATCAACTTTCCTGGCGGAATGGTCAATTGATCTAATAGCCTGTCAAACTCACTGAGGAAACATTACTGTCCAGTTCCTTGTGGCAGCCTAGGGGGTCTGTACACGACTGTGAGTATTGTACATTGTCCATCAGAACTCAATTTCACAGAAAGTGTTTCATAAGAAGTCTGGTCGTTACAGATACTGACTGTAGAACACTTTATGACATGTGCGCAATAAGTATGTATATCAACCCATGCCCTCTGCTTTAGTGGATACGAGTATAAATTCCAAGTCAAGGAGACGTGTAATCAGGTATACCCCTAATCATAACAGTTAAAATACGTATTCCGTTTCAAGATGTAGTAGTGAGTGTAGTTTTACGTCGCACTCTGCAATATTCCAGCTATATGGCGGCGGTCTGTAAATAATCGAGTCTGGACCAGACAATCCAGTGATCAATAGAATGAGCAATTGAGACAATTGCGATACGATGACATGTGTCAACCAAGTCAGGGGAGCCTGATCACCCGATCCCGTTGGTCGCCTCTTACGACAAGCATGGGTTACTGAAGATCAATTCCAACCCGGATTTTCACGGGTTCTCTCAACAACGAATTGCAGAACCCTTCACGTCTGGGTCATCGTTCACTGTCGTGCATAAAAACAGGATTTGAATATAGCAACAATACAAACATAATTCTAGAACATTTTAATGGATACGGTTGAAAATATATTTCCAGATGAGAGATACAGATTCGCAGTATACATTAGTTATAGCACAGCATTTATACAATATACGTATAGCACGTATAACACAGTAGAGACAGCGACAGCAATAAATTCAGTCTGGGAGACAACGACAGCAATAACTTCAGTCTGAGACAATGACGGCAGTAACTTCAGTCTGAGCAACAACGACAGCAATTACTTTAGTCTGAGCAACATTAACAGCAATAACTTCAGTCTGAGCAACATCAACAGCAATAACTTCAGTCTGAGAGACAAGGACAGCAATAACTTCAGTCTGAGAGACAACGACAGCAATAACTTCAGTCTCAGAGAAAACGACAGCAATCACTTTAGACTGAGCAACATCAACAACAATAACTTCAGTCTGAGCCACAACGACAGCAATAACTTCAGTCTGAACCACAACGACAGCAATATCTTCAGTCTGAGCAACATTAACAGCAATAACTTCAGTTTGAGAGACAATGACAGCAATGACTTCAGCCTGAGAGACAATGACAGCAATAACTTCAGTCTGAGAGACAACGACAGCAATAACTTCCAGTCTGAGAGACAACGACAGCAATAACTTCAGTTTGAGCAACAACGACAGCAATAACTTCAGTCTGAGAGACAACGACAGCAATAACTTCAGTCTGAGAGACAACGACAGCAATAACTTGAGTCTGAGAGACAACGACAGCAATAACTTCAGTCTGAGCAACAACGACAGCAATAACTTCAGTCTGAGAGACAACGACAGCAATAACTTCAGTCTGAGAGACAACGACAGCAATAACTTGAGTCTGAGAGACAACGACAGCAATAACTTCAGTCTGAGCAACAACGACAGCAATAACTTCAGTCTGAGAGACTACGACAGCACTTCAGTCTGAGAGACAACGACAGCAATAACTATGAGTCTGAGAGACAACGACAGCAATAACTTCAGTTGAGCAACAACGACAGCAATGACTTCAGTCTGATCCACAACGACAGCAATAACTTCAGTCTGAGCAACATCAACAGCAATAACTTCAGTCTGAGCGACAACGACAGCAATAACTTTAGTCTGAGAGACAACGACAGCAATAACTTCAGTCTGAGAGACAACAACAGCAATAACTTCAGTCTGAGAGACAACAACAGCAAATAATAACAACAGCAATGACTTCAGTCTGATCCACAACGACAGCAATAACTTCAGTCTGAGCAACATCAACAGCAATGACTTCAGTCTGAGCGACAACGACAGCAATAACTTTAGTCTGAGAGACAACGACAGCAATAACTTCAGTCTGAGAGACAACAACAGCAAATAATAACAACAGCAATAACTTCAGTCTGAGCGACAACAACAGCCAATCAACAGCAATAACTTCAGTCTGAGAGACAACGACAGCAATAACTTCAGTCTGAGAGACAACGACAGCAATAACTTCAGTCTGAGAGACAACAACAGCAAATAACAACAACAGCAATGACTTTAGTCTGAGCGACATAACGACAGCAATGACTTTAGTCTGAGCGACAACGACAGCAATGACTTCAGTTTGAATAAACCATGGCTGCAACCAAGGATCCGACAAAGGCCAGGGCCGAGAAGACACATCCATCTGTAACATGAGAAGACATAACTGTATTAATATTACATAGACACGTGACAAGATTGAGGGAATACAACTGAAAGCCTCTGCTCACTCATTTATCATACAGACAACAAATATAATAATTATTAAAGTTAAGACAGCACTATTACACAGTACATGCAATGGTTATCATAAATAATGTACATATTTTAGGCAATTTAGGGACTTTACTCTTGGAAACCATGCTCATAGTGCAAAATGTGACAGTGGATGCTTTAAAACATGACACAGTCCACATATATTGAGAATATCAGTTTCGTATTTGTAAGGCGAGAGTTATAGCCTAACCATCAAAAGGTTAGACACACTAGTGTAAATGTAGCTACTTACTTCAGGCAACTGTTCTAAACTTGATTTTGCCAAACATTCCATACTGTTTATAGGTACTGTTTACACTTGAACTGATGTATTGTAAAACAAATTTGTAACTTTGAAAAGATTATTGTAATGAGTTCAATAAATGATGAAAATCAGTGAAAATTGGCGAATTCTCAACAAAACTTTACACCAAAATGCAGCAGTGCACATGCACGATATTTGCACATGCTTTTTTCAGCAATTTGATGCAAGATCCTCGAGCAATTCATCTGAATGACGTTTGCAGTTGGTTTCCCCAAGTTAGTGTATATATATATACACAGACTCGATTAACGCTAAGAGCGGATTATTGCTGAGTGCGACGTAAAGCTAAACTCACTCACTCGCTCACCCACCCACTCACTCATTCACTAACTATGTTTTAAGTTCAACGAACCTGCAGCAGCAACAGTAGGAGGCAAGGGTGTCGGTGCTTTGTCCAGACTGCAGGTCTGATTTCCATGGATACTTGTCCTTGGCATCACTGTAAGTGGAATGCCGTGAAGGTATTCATTTAGGTCTCAACATGTTACTGTGGTATTGTGAAACAAGCAGATATGGGATTTTCATATTCTGGAAATACATAGTATGCCTGATCTGAAGAATTGGCACGCATATTTAACCAAAGCCTGAATGAAATGAATGTTGATTTACTCCATCCCAGCCCTGTCAGAAGGACGGTCTGTACATAATCTAGTTTCAGCTAGGGGTTGAATTTAGAGCAACGTCCCAAGCCATCATGACGTCAAATCATCTAATTAAAAACAGCCTGAGGAGCTTCGGAATCACTTCATACAGGTCATAGGTCACTTGAGAACAACTCCCTCCCAAGCCACACTGGTTGTAAGTTTCATATAATGGTAAAATTAAACAGGAACTCTTTTAATGGATAGACAAATTCTTTATTACAGTAGATGTGTTGGTAACGGTGTTTGGACCTACACCGAAACATCTTTTGCAGTAAAGAAGCTGTCTATCCACAAAAACTATTCCTATCATAACAGCTTCGAAATGCCACTTAAGGAAGAAATAGTAAATTTAACTGTTATTTCGGATATCCAAGAGGTTCCAACGCACCTGTGTTTACGAGGTCGAGACGACGACCACAATCAGTAACCAGACTTCCATCTGTCGTTACGCAGCTGTACATGCCTACGTCGGCGGATGTGACATTGGTCAGCACGACATGGGCGGTGGTTGACGAAGAGGATGCGATAACTTGCGCAATCGCCCATCTGACTGTCATACTTCGCCACGCATAGGTGTTTGAAGGTTTCACTTGAATGACGGTTTCACCAGCAGGAGACTTGATATCCACATCTGACTCGAGTTGGGGCATTTTGAAGATCATCACGGCGTCAGTTCCTTCACGAGCACTTGTGACGCCCTTGTCCTCTAAGTTCGAATCTGAAGCCCAAGCTCATGGTTCCAGTTTAAACTGTTCACACTGTAAACGCTGTTGTTTGATACATATGCGACTATTCAGCAATGGTCGTAAGTTCATGAAATATTGTAAAATACTTCCATTGTAAAAGAACAAACAGCTAATTATAACATGACACCATACAATTATCTTAGCCTAAAGTCCCTATGACTTAAATTGGGGTGTTGGCAGGGTTCACAAATGCCAGACGTTCGCTCTTCAGGCCCAGATTCGACTACCCACATGGTATAATGTTTGAAACTGATGTTCCCGGAGTCCCCTGCTGATATGTTGCTCGATTGTTGCTAACTATTCACACATATTTGAAATACCGGAAGTAAACATTGTGTATACCGAGCCTCGTTTTTGCGAGTAATGGCCGACGAGTGAGAAAGGACTATTCACACAAATGTCACAATTTCAAAACAAGCTGCACAAGTTTTACAATGTGCAAGCTAACCATTTGCTTGCACTCCAGTCACAACTCTCAGTAAAATCCTAAATCAGAATGTAAAAGGCACGGTGTAATGCAACCTTTGTTTCCTCTGGAATTAATTATATTAATTAGTTCAGTATAATGAACACATAGTGAGTGAGTGAGTGAGTGTAGTTTTACGCCGCTTTTAGCAATATTCCAGCAATATCATGTCAGGGGACACCAGAAAGGGACTTCACACATTGTACCCATGTGGGGAATCGAACCCTGGTCTTCATCGTGACGAACGAACGCTTTAACCACTAGGCTACCCCACCGCCCCGAATGCAACAGTTATATACTTACAGTCTTCTCCCAGGATGTATTCTTTGCTCCAGTTTGACATAATCTGACCCGCAAATTCAACCTGACAGGAGTATCGGCGCCAGCAATCCTTCTTCTCCACACCGGTGATGGTCAATCTGCTGTAGAAGTATTTCCATGCATTCCAGATCTCCATGTTTGCGGCCATACCATACCTTTTATCCCCGCCAGTACAACGCCATTCTCCCGCCAAGTAAATACTACCCCTGGATGCAGGTGTTGTGGCAAAATGGAGGTATAACATGACAGGTGCATGCTGTTGCTGTCAGGAGCCACGAGGTCGGGGACAACCAGAAAATGTGTCTGAATCTCTGGAAAATAAGAATGGTTATGTCAGCATCAACTCAGAGTCATGCTTTTGCACATGTACAACGTCATCGCAGATTTTAGGTGATTCGTTGATGCAATATTCAGTTATTTTTGCGCTACTGTTTTGCCGGATAACCAATACTAGTTATAATCTGGTGTCTACGTTATGTACTAAATGGAATGGATTTTATCTATATCATGCAAGCTGTTAATAATCAGGTCAGGGCAAGAAAGGCCAGTGACTGATACAACCAGTGAAGGAAACACTGTCGGAATACGACAAGCAGTTCATCAAGTCACTATGTCTGACTTCTCGATGTATGACGTACGCTGTCAGGGTGCCACATGCAGTTAATCAAGTCACCATGTCTGACTTCTCGATGTAAGACGTACGCTGTCAGGGTGCCACATGCAGTTAATCAAGTCACTATGTCTGACTTCTCGATGTATGACGTACGCTGTCAGGGTGCCACATGCAGTTAATCAAGTCACCATGTCTGACTTCTCGATGTATGACGTACGCTGTCAGGGTGCCACACGCAATCAATCAATTCACCATTTCTGATTTTTAGATGGATACACTCAGCGTTTAAAATCCCCGCCTGCCCGACCGTCCAGAACGGTTTATTTTCATCTCGGACGGTGAAATTTCAAAAGTAGCCTGTCCTGTGGTCTGGTAGATGTTTTTACCGCTAACAGTAAATATTCAGTTTGAGGTGTTTAAGTTATTATGATAATTATGTTAAACTATTTACGATTTGACAATTCATTTTACAATAACCAATCACAACACACGTACTTTCAGTTTACCTAAACTCGGTGAATTGCCTGTTAGTGCTGTGTTGTTCATTGCGATGCCTACAAACAGTAAAGTATTCAGAAACCTGATTTTATACATTGTTGAAAACCGGACAGGCAAGTTTGTATCCGGACTGGTAATTTTTAAAGTCCGGCTGTCTGGCTTGGAATTCTGTGAGTTTTAAACACTGATACACTGTCAGGGTACCAGATGAAGTCAGTCACGTCACCGTGTTTGACTTCTTGATGCATTTTAATCTAATCTGGCACAGCAACCCCTATAGTTGAATGGCAAATTGCTTTTGTTGGGTTTGTACTGTTATCAATGACCTTTCACCCCCACTTATATATAACATAAACATGACAATGTACTGTACATACGTATGACAACCAGATCCACTCCACAACCAGGAATCCAGGTCCTTCCGGGTCCACTTTTTAAGCATATGTACTTGCCAGCATCAGTCAGCTGCAGATCATGTAGGACAAACCTGAACAAGCCAACTCCTGAGGGTGTTAAGTTTCCAGTGAATTGTGGCGATCTTTCCTTCCAATAGTTGGAAAATGTTACGGTGTTGCAATTTGAAACATTAATTAATGTTTTCTCCTGGTTTTGATCCTTGATGGTGAAGTCCCGGACGCCCTGTGTTTGATTCCAGAACAATGTCACTGACTGCCCTTGACGACCATATATGGTTAAGGTTGCTGAAACCGAATTACAATTTGTCAAACCTTCCTTGTCCGGGCGGGATCGGGTGGTCAGTTTCGCTGACTTGGTTGACACATGTCATCGGTTCCCAATTGCGCAGATCGATGCTCATGCTGTTGATCACTGGATTGTCTGGTCCAGATTCGATTATTTACAGACCGCCGCCATATAGCTGGAATATTGCTGAGTGCGGCGTAAAACTAAACTCACTCACTCACTCCTTGTCCGGGATAAGATATATGCGATTCATTCCACAAATATATATCACAAAATATAGCATATCAGATGTTTGTTGCAAAGATTCAGATTTCTCGATATTCACACAATCATTATATATGTAATTATGTAAGTATGTCTGACTGACTGACTGACTGAGTTTAGTTTTACGCCGCTTTTAGCAATATTCCAGCAATATCACGGCAGGAGACACCAGAAATGGGCTTAAAACATTGTGCCCATGTGGGGAATCGAACCCGGGTCTTCGGCGTGACGAGCCAACGCTTTAACCACTAGGCTACCCCACCGCCCATGTAAGTATGTAATTGGGTGGGTGGGTAGGTAGGTAGGTAGGTAGGCAGGTAGGTAGGTGGGTAGGTGGGTAGGTAGGCAGCTAGACAGCTAGGTATATGTCAAGTGATAGTTATCACAACAGTTTATAGGCAATATCGTTGAAGAAATATTTCCGCTATCAGCTTTAAATGACACGAGAAACACCCTGTGCTGTTGTAAACTGCAAAGGACAAAGTGTTATGTTCACAATAGACACACACTTCCTTAGATGAAGTGGTGAGATGGTACCATATCATTGGCGGATCAAGGGGCAGGGTGGGGTGGGGGTGGGGGTCAGGGGTTCAATACCATTTGTAACTCAAAATGCATTTCATCGACATGATCTTATGGATGTTTATTGGACGAATGTTCATGAGACACAATATTAACACTCCACTCTCTATAGGGGCGGCGGGGTAGCCTAGTGGTTCAAGCGAATACCCGGGTTCAATTCCCAACATGGGTACAATGTTTAAAGCCCATTTCTTGTGTCCCCCGACATATTAATGCGTAAACATCCAACTCACTCACTCACTCACCGATCTCTGACCATGAGGTAACACATTGAAACAAATGTACATACCTTCACAACCATGAAGAAATATTCCAGAATGAATGAAGTACAGCAAGCAGAAATGGAATGTCCCAAACACAGAAGGTTTCATGGTGATGACGACGTCCTAAAGAAAGTTCAACGACCTCTAAAAAGATATCATTCAAGACATGAAGACCTACGTCAAACTCACAAACTGTCTGTGTCAAGTGCGTTATATTCTAGTATTTCCCGATGAAAGGGAAACAGAATTGCTGGGATGTTTCTGTTTCGCATAGTGATGTGGTCTTTTGATTGTTGGCGCTGTACTCATGTTCATTAAACTGGATCGTACACTTGTTATGAGAATGTCATATATCTATACATAATTCTGTATATATATTTATAAACCTGAAGTCATTCTAAAATATATTTACATTCCCTAAAATACCTGTTCACCTTAATTGAGAAGCTATGCTTACCAGTGACCACTCTCCATTGTCTATAAGTAAGCTTGGGTAATGAAACAACGATGTTATATAATTGTAGCTTGGGTTTTTGAATTGTTCAAGCCAGGTAACACACAAAGTGATCAGTGCCCAGGTCGGGAGTGAACTGAACGGATTGGCCATGTCGGCAAGTTTAAACTGTCTACTTGAATATGCCATGTCGGCATAGAGTGATTTCATGTGAAGGATTATATGTGTTTTTATTCTGAGGAATGTGATGGAGCAGGAACAATTGTATATCCATGTGATAACCAAAGTAAGACTTTTAACATATACCATGATACTTGTTTTGAACATTTGTATATATGTATAGACTGCCAGTATTAAAACTATTTTAAATTGTTGTGTGATCTCTCCACTCGTAACACACTTAATAGTGAGGAAATACTTCCGTGAATATATTGCTCTGAGGGTCGCATATTAATACAGTCAGAAATGTGATGTTGTTGTTTGTTGGTTGTTTAACGCTGCATTCATTAATATTTCAGCATTATGGCCTGTGACACCTCTTCATACCTGTCACGTGCATAGCTGACCTACGTTGACGAACATTGACCTTTATGACCCAACACTGCCGCTGTTACAGGTCATTGGCTCCCTCCCTCTGCAAGCAGTCTGCGTTCTACTGTTTATTTTGTTGACAGTTACATAGACAGATTCTTTAATACAAATGCATCAAATCGGTGATTTACAATGTGATTAGGTTGTCTGACAAAACATCCACTTGCACAGTTTGAGATCGATTGGATCATTGGATGATGAGATATTTACAAAAAAACCGGGTCCACATGCATTTCATGCCAAACTATAGTCAGTGAGTATGGTTTGGGCGCGCTTTTAGCAATATTCCAGCAATATCACGGCTGGGGACATCAGAAATGGTGTTCACACATTTTACCCATGATTGGTAGCAGGGCATGGCGTCTTCCCATACAAGACATCCTGAACTTGACACCTTGCAAGTTAACTTCTTACGCCGTGTGGACAAGGCGTCCGACTTCGGATCAGAAGGTCCGTGGTTCGAATCGCATCGGAAATTTTTTAGCCGCTATATGGGGAATCAAACCCGAGCCTTCGGCGTAGCGAGTGAACGCTTTAACTACTAGGCTACCCCACCGGCCGGTGGCGTTCTGTAAATAAAAAGATTCCTGACCAGGCAATCCAGTGATTAACAGTATGAGCAGCGATCTAAGTTAGCGAGCCTGACCAACCGATGCCGGCATTCGTCTTTTACAAACATGGGTCTATTCTGGGATAGCACTTTCCTGATCAAGTGACACTATGCCGTGTTGACAGGAGGTAACATTGTGCCGTACGGTACGATCAATAATTCCTGTCTAACGAGTCCTCTGCCTGGCCCATCCCTCAAGTAGTACAAGTTAGGCTCGTCTGCTTTGATGTCCACTTTATCTATGTTGTAAGTTTTGACTGACCATATTGGGTCAGTGGCTCGCTTACGGCTATCACCCTCGTGTTCCCCAGGCTGGTATAGATACCTAACTAGGGCCCTATCTGGTATCTGTTTCTCCTTCCCACGCAATGGAGCAAGCGACTCTGCCACTATTTATTTTAGTTTGATAGCGTCTGCCGGTTTCTTGCCGGTGAGACGGGTGACTTCATGGTTGATTGCCGACACCACCTTAGGTAACCTCACACGACCCATTCAGTCGATCGTTTTCCCGGGGTGGCCATCTCCCTAGCATACTGATGTCCGAATAAGCGCTCAGCCAAAGTCCTATTGAATCTCTCAACTATGGCTTGGCTGCGATGGGCTCCGGCCGTGCCACGCCTGACCTTTGTATCGTGTTTGGCTAGCAGTTGTGACACGGCACCCATGAACTCCCGCCCTGGGTCAACTTGCAGCTCTGTTGGCCACGTCAGCGGACTGCGTTTGTATATGCGTTCGAATCCTCTGGCTACCTGGGCAGAATCTTTCGTGGTCAAGGGCTCGGCTTCCTTGTAGCGACTGGCTACGTCCACTACGGTTAAGGCATACTTGTACCTCTTATCGTGGGGTAGGAACAGTAGGTCTGCCTGGTGAACGTTATTAGGTATGTTAATTCCAAACTTCCTTCTAGGCACGTAGCGAGGTGGCGGCAAATAGATCTGCCACAGGGCTTGTTTTTCAAGCCACGCTTTGGCCTCCTCCGGGGGGTACTCGCGCCATTTTAGCCAGCTTATATACAGCGCTAGCTCCTTTCCAGTACCCACGCGGGCTATAGTAAATAGCCTCAAACTTTCTCTGGTTCCGTGACATGTCGCCCCGACATTTATACATACACCTATGTTCTTGGTTCAATTTTCTCATGCCCGTACGCGTAAGTGTTTATCCCATCCATAGCTATCCAACGTTTAGTGTCCATAGGCGACAGGGACGTCTTGTTTATAGTCAGTCCGTATATCTTATGCCCATCACTTCTAAGCATGTTCATTTTATGTCTAGAGGTACGGGTCTTGAACAGGGCTTCCTTGAATCTGGCGTGTTTGATGTGTTGTTTAACCACGTACTTCTTAACACCCTTAGCCTTCCGGATCTCACTATTGTCGGCTTTCAGTATGGAGTACATCTTAGGCCTCAACCCTATGTACTCGGCTATGGGCGTGCCAGCACACTCGTCCTTCATCTTACCTAGGACCTCTTTATTTACCGTGCTGTGTATGGCATGGTCCTTGGGGTAGTCGCTGGTGTCGTACAAATCGAGGTGTTTTTTCATGTCATCGTACACGTCCTCGGTTCGAATCTCCATCAGCAGGGAATCTGTGTCAGTGTACAGCACTTCACACCTGTCGTCGTACTGTTTCTTAAGCTTGTTGTAGTAAAAGTCGTACATCAGGTGTTTGGATAAATCGAGGATGCTCATCCCCACGTAAACAGGCCGGTTGAATTTTATGTGGCTTTTCTTCATGTGTAGGGTAACTAGGTCATCGGTGAATATTTTGCTACGGTTGAATGCCGGACTGGCTATCAGTCTCCTGAGCTTGTCTTCCTCATTCGATCGAACCAGCTTCACGGTCACGCGTTTCCTCAGGTTCTCCATAGTCTTACCGAACACCGAGTTGTTCATGAGCTTGTAGAGATTTTTCTCAAAGTCACTGGTGGCAAGCTTTCGGAGGTCTGTGTTCATTCTGATGTAGGGCTCCATCCAGGGGCTCTGGTTGAACACGAGCACCCTGTGTATTTTGGTCAGCCTCATACCCAACAACATGTACAGCTGTAGGTTGCGATAGTGAACGATGTACTTGGTCTTATTCATTAAGTTAGGCACGTCTGCCACCCGCCCACCTAACAAGTTATGTTGGTACTCAGACATCCAGTCTGGGTTAACCTTCATACGTTCGGGGGCCAGGGGGGTAGCTGTTGTGTGATGTGTGTAATGCCTTGGGGTACTCCAAGTCAACCTCGAGGATATAACCTTTGTTCGAATCTGACGCGATGCTCATAACATCGACCTCATGTGACGCCCATTCGAATCCCCCTGTGGGTAGATACTGGCTCATAGCCCAGCCGTACAGGTTGTTTGCGTCGAGGTAGAGAATGTGATTGGTTGGCTTGCTAGGGTCGTAGCCCTTCACGTATTGATTATTTGCTTTCGCGTATCGTTTGGTTGCCATGGAGATCCCACCTCGCAAGCCTTTCTCAATGAATAGGTGCATGTCATAATCTGTAAGCAATTCCAACTTAACTCCGGTCTTTTTAAGCAAGGCATCCCACGACAGACCTGGGCTGGTGTAATACCATGCGGGGTCGAGTTTATACTGCTTGAAACATGTCCGCCTAAACGTCTCAAACACGTCGGCTAACAGCAGTACATCTGTCCTCAAGTACAGGTCGTGATAGTCACCCAGGTTCTTACAACCCAGTTTATTCCATACGTTAATCGCGTGCGAGTAATCATCTTGGGATATTTCCGAGTCGGTCAGATTACTATAAAATTCTTTGATGGGGGGTAGTCTGGTCTCGGTGAACTTGGCCCAGCCATCCATGTACTCATAGGGGTACACACCCTTCCTCATCAGCAGGGGTCTAGTCTCGGCGTCTGTGTATCGATCGGTAATAGGGAAGGTATCGTTGGCCTTGACCAGACTGTCGAGTGAGGACAGTAGGAACTGAACCGAGTCAATGAACCTAAGACCGTTTAAGCTGAAGGAGATGTATCTCTCCATGTTGTTGGGGATGCACGTTATATTACCATCGATTTTCGCGATGGCCTGCATGATCAAATGAGAGTCATACCCTCTCAAGTTGTGAAAGAAAACGGGGATGTTTATTATCTTAGGGTTGATTCTAAGCTTGAGGTTACACGAGCGCTGTGAGCGGCGCCTCTATACTTACCGGTTACGTGACAGTGATCTCTCACGGAATCACCATTCAGTGGTGAGTCAAACACGTGACAATTAGTGCTACAGGCGTGAGCTAGTCGGTCGGCTCGGGTCATACGCATGGGGGCGATTGTATACAGCGCATTCCTGATAATTTTCTCTTCCTCCTGCAAACACTTTAGAAACCTTTCAGCCGCGTCGGGACCCCTATACACTACGGGAGCTTTCGTTTCCCCATCACAACGGACGACAATGTATCCAAACCCACAGGCTTCATGCTCCTGTCTTTTGTGTGTGAAGCTCTCACCTGTTGGGATATCCCCAACAGCCTCAACAGGTTTGACCAAGGCTTCAAAGTCGGCGTATATAACATAAGGCACAGACATTTGGTTCTTGTGGTTGTCGAATTTTAGGATATTGTCACCTTCCTTAGGCATGTCGACTCGTATGGCCGTCTGCCCCACACCTTGGCAATCCTCCCGGTGGGTTCTAATAAATCAGCTGGTGTGAAGCCGTGTAGGCATCGTATGCAAAAGTGTTTTTTCCCATCGTATTTCGACTGGTCGTGCAACAGCCTGCTGAGGTGTTTTATCCACGCGTAGTGATACTTTTCACCTCGTTGGATCATGAATATATTGATAACTTGGCGACCCAACACTGGGCTTACTCTGAGCACTATTGTTGTGTTCCCTTCGTGTCCAAAGACATTTATAGCTAGATTATTCTGTTTTTCTATTTTAGTTATCTGGGATATGGGGGTTGGTTCATCTATACCATCCCAGTTGAGCCCATCGTCTTGGGGATAGCTAGAAAGCCTGTCTGAATGAGTGTCGGCTGGAAACAAGGCTGACCTGATAGCTACCCTGAGGCAATCCTCTCCTCTATTCTTGACGTTGACCATGGCATGTTTTTTCCTATAGTAGGGGGGCAAGTCTAGGTATGACCCGCCTCTGAACGGCACGTAGTTAGCTATGCCTAGATAGACATTATCGATTTTATCTACAGCCCACCCGGACCCCAAGTGTGTGTAGCGTTCTACGTATTCTCGTATCTGCTGAAAACTGGTATCGATTGATGCGTCTATGGTCTCTATATGGGTCACGACCTCTTGTTTACCTCTGAAGTAAGGCTGAACGTACTCAGTGACCCCTCCCCCAACTTGCTTATCGAGCGACATTTTAACTGTGATCTGAAACGTGATACTTCCCAGACTGTTTAGTTCCTGGTTTATTTCCACAGCTATCAGAGGCTTGATATCTGTGATGTCTATATTCCTATCAACATGCATGCGCCAGCCGCTCAAATAGTTACCTACAGCGAGCTCAGTGTGCACGAACTGTAGGTCAATAGCTCTATTCTGCCGTAATAGTTCTACAAGCTGTGGTTTCCTCATATGGGAATATCCCTCTAAACCCAAATTACGTGCCTCGGCTTGTAATTGTTTTACAGTTGGAGGTTTTGCTACGGGGGCATGTGATAACAATGCGACTAACCCGGCTCTCCCCAGGTTTGAATAACCCGTGAGCCCAAGCTGTTTTGCCTTGACTTTTAATTGTTTTACCGTGGGAGGGGCTTCTAAACCTAGTAATTTCAACAAGGCTGGCTTCCTCATTCGAGAATAACCGATAACACCTCTCTGCCTGGCGATTTGTTTGAGCTCGCGTATAGTAGCCATAGCTAAGTACACACCTAAGAGAATCAATGTCTAATTGGACCGCCGTAAAGGTAGAAAAATTAATAAATATCTAGATAGACCTTATATTGGGTCACTGGCAAAGGGAGGTAACTCCTCCAACCTTGATAAAAATATAGTGAGGCGCTCATAAAATCACTAGATGGACCGTTTCAATCCAGTACTTACACTGTTGGATATAGTATTCCTTGAAGTTGTACAGGTATTCCTGTATACTTGTAAAACAATTTATTTGGTATTGAGTCGTGATGTCTCCCTCACATGTGAAGGGGTGAGTACACTTAACACCCTCCTTAATCCATACCACTTCCAATATGACCTGAAATCTGAAGCGTCCCCATAAGTTCAGTTCATCTTTGAGTATGTTTTTAACCAGAGATACGATGTCCCTAGGGTCAATTTCCACAGACATAGTTATACCTAGGTGTGCACAGTGTTTAATTGGGGGTCTATCCTGAGAAGTCGCCTACGTTCTTTTATGTAGGCCTTTTTATTCTCGTAGATGAGGTGATGTCTGACTACGTTCACCCCGTGAGCTTTACATAGGCAGTAGTGCCCTTTAACCCCTATACGACACACAGAACACGTGTAGTTAGGACTTCCCATGTGGAAACAACAGTACCCCTCAGTCCTGCATCTCCTATCACAGGCTTCTTTCTTCCCCATAAGTATGTATTCGCATCGGTATGGAGCAGGTCTCATGTTTAGCATACTTATATGAGGACTTAGTCTTATTGTTTCACAACCAACGCAGTCGCTGCTATACCCAGCGCTATGAAGACCAGTTCACGGTCCATTTGTCCCTTGGATGGTGTGTAGTACTGAGCGAGTGTGGGTTTATTGAGTGGTTCCAACCGTTTACCAGTTAGTAGGTAGTATTGTCTCACTGCGTTGTCGACATCGTGGAATGTGTGAACGGCATGGTTTTCACGACTGAGTTGTTCGTTAATGTAATCGATCCTCTGGAGGCGTTTTTTAGCGTACTCGGATTGTGCTGTTTGTAATTTCTCAATAGCGAGGTTATGTCGCTTCCTTTGTTCCTCTATTTCAACCGCGTGTGACTCTCGTAGTTTCGAGAAGAGGAAATTACTCCCGGAAAATGCCAGGGCAATCATGGCAATCGTAGCCATCCTATATTTACTTCATTATATTTTCAGGTAGTATCCCTTGTTTTACTAGGATATCCTTTATTAAATTATAACATGATATGTGAGTTGACCTCTAATTGTGGGACCGGATCCTTGGGATCCCTGTGTCGTGTATATAACCACGAGATAACCACGGCAGCAGTTACGCCTACAGCCAACAAGAGTCGGGTCGGGTGAGTTTTTACCGGCAGCTACTCTCTTAGGATTCTTCCGCCTGGTTACTGTAGGTGGGTTCACCTCGGGAGGGTTCACCTCCCTGGGGGGTGGGGTCTCCTCTGAAGGGGTACAGCTCGCAGCTGATAGAGCTCAAGGCGTGTTCGATAAATGGGTCTTTCTCGAGGTCTTCCCACAGGTAAAGTCGGCGCTCTGGGGGGATACCAGTGTATATCTGGGTCATAGCCGATCATATTGTCTTTGTCATTTCTGCACCTAGTCTAGCCTCGTATCCAGCGTGCAGCTTATTGATTTCTTCGGCTGACATTTTGTGAATTTTATCTGGAGTGTACTCCCCAAAGTAATGTTTGGCTTTGCCACCAACAGCCAACGCCACCAGTTTCTCTCGCTCATCATCGTCCACCTGTGGTGATTGGGGTACCAACAGTTGCTCTAGCAATTCCTCACACTCCATCTTATAATGTAACAAGTAAGTTTTAGTTTTAACAATATAATATACGGTATAGGCGAAACACAGAGAAATGAAGGTTAAGTTGCACACGACAAACACTTCAAAAACAACCATAACTATAACTATAACTGATAAGTGCTAAACGATAAGAGCTAAGCATTTGCTAAGCTTTGCTAAGCATTTGCTAAGCATTGCTAAGCTTTTGCTAAGCTAAAACACCCTATAGGCCACTGGTTGGTCGGTCTTGAGCACGAGCTTAGCGTGTTTAGTTTCAGCGAGCTGTTTCTTCACACGTTCCCGTTCTAATTTGCTCCTCACATCGTTCTCTCTCAAACACTGCTTGAACGAATCCCTGTCCTTGCAGTGAAATAAGGCCACCCATCGTGTCTGCTCCCTTAGGTCTTTCAATACCGAGTTGAACTTCTGCGTTAGCACCCAGACGCTGTGATTTGCGTGTCGGCCAGAGAAGGCCAGGTACGAAAGCATGTCTCTCTTTTTTGTTATCTCGCGATTAGCGCTGCAGTCGTCCAGTATGAACAGCGTCGACTCCCCTTTAAATTTCTCGTAAAGAGCTTTCAACCAGTCCTGCAGGCGTGTTCCCGGGTCGACTTTGTGTACGTCTGGGTCCGTCATCACCAAAGGTCTTTCCGTGTACGTTTTATTCATGCTCAGAGTAGGGCACATGATAACGATGTGGTCGAACACATCCCTGTAGTACCCCTCCAACATATCCAACACGAAAACTGTCTTCCCACAGCCAGTCTGCCCACACACCATGGCGCAGTGTGGGTCGCGGGGTAAATCAGCAGGCAGTGGCCTAGTAGATGGCTTGCACGAATCTCCCATTGTCTATATTAAGTTGCGCGTCCATAATAACGTACAGATATAATTTCAACTTGCCAGCGGGTTGAGCCTGCTTGGTAATCTGGATTGTTATCCCCTCGCTGCCGTTGTCTATGCGGCGACTGCTACCGTGCAGTTTATCGTCATCCGTGGATCGCATGTCCAACCACAACCTGTACTTGGTGGTCAGGTATTCACCGATCTGAACGGAGGATAGGTCCAGGTCCTTGGTTATGTATGGGTGTTGTTTGATGGCCGGTAGCCTTTTTATCTCATCCCACTGCTGGTATGCCCTCATACCATGACTGAACAGCTGGTTGGGCACGCCCTCGATGGTCACTTCTACCTTTTCAATCTCGGGGTTGAAAAACTTCTCGCTGTCCCTCTGGAATGGCTCGTAATCCTCCACGGGGACGACCAGGATGTCTTTCATCGATCGCGCCGGCACGTTCAGGTTGATATTCCACACAGTGTCGCTCTTATCCCGCACGACTGATCTATGCCTCAGTATGCGATCGTACAGGATGGCCATCTTCCCAGAGTACTGGCTTCGAACCTGCCTGGCCAGCTCCGGGCTAGTGACCATGTCAAACTCCAGAGAGATGTTGTCTATGGCGTAACTGGCCTCATCGCCGTTGAGGTTGAACGCCAGTCGAACCGTGCTTGGTACAATGAGGTCATTCTCGCCAAGGTTTGGGAATCTAACCAGCAGCGTTTGATTCTGGTCTATCTTGCTGGGATTGTTGGTGATGGTCACCGACTGTCGCACGGCTCTGACGCCTAGAGGCTTTCTTGATCTTCTGAAAGGATCTAGTTTTCTACCATACATTGTTATATAAATGAAATATATAAGTTTTAATACTAAATAATGGCTGAAGGCAGTTATGAAGACATCTCTATGGATGATATGTGGGATGATAGTGCCCAGGCATTCGGGGAGGATGAAACCTCATTCACAGAAGGCAACGAACTCGTGAAGCAGGCCGTCAACGGGTTTTACGATGGTTTAAAAGGGGATAAAAATTACGTAGAGCCGTTGGGACGAGACTATTCCAAGTTTTTTGTCGATGGCAAGGGCACGCTGCGATTGAGGGCTTACCCGGAGATCGATCTCATGAATAAGCGCACGAGAGAACCGCTTGCCTTATCAACACTGGGCAGTCGCCATGGGGGTGACTTGATCCGCGATGAACTAGGTTTCATAGATTACGGTGGCGCACGACCTAAAACCCTTCCCCTTCAAGATCTGCAAGACATCAGGGGCGCCACATCGGATCAAGACATGACTGATAACATTGAAAAGCTGTTGGCCACCTACCATGACAAACCCTTACCCGGATTCGAATTTACCGCTCGGGAACTGCGGGGGCTGGACATGGCCATGCAAACCATTCGAGGACATCTCGTGAACAACACGGCCAAACTGGACGCGATAGACGACCACATCGCCCATGAAAAGATCAAACTCGGTGAAACGGAGTACGAGTCTCTGAAAGCCACCATCGAGGAACGAATACGTAATTTTGAAGAGGAAAAGAAGACCCGGCTGGAAACTGCATCCTCCTTCCGAGACCAGCTTCGATCCCAGGTCAGCCGTGTGCGAGAAACCGTTGATCGAGTCCTCCACCAAGACACCACGTTAGCTGACAGGATTCGGATCCTGTTCCGGGAGCAGGGATCACCATCGCCAGCATTCTGACTGCATTGGGCTTTATCATATCAACCCTGGTGGTGACATTGACGCCTGTTGGCGGCAGTGGTACGCCAACACCAACACCACCAAGTGGTGGGGGTGTCAAAGACTGGATAAAAAAACACCTGAAATCCCTAGGGGAGGCCCTGGCTAAACTGGCTTGTAAGGCCGCCGAAGCCCTGCCCGGCATCCTGGGTAGCATCGTCTCGTGGCTGCTGAGTGCTCTGGCTAAAACTGCCACGTGGCTCGGTCAAAACCTGTGGGCAGCCATCGTCGCCGTGGCGGGTTTGGTGTACGTAGCGGCTAAGGAATTTTTAACCAAATAAGTCCCAACCCGACCGCAACCCCACCAACCACCAGGACAGTTTTACGATCGATATGCTGCTGATTGGACGCTGCAGGCTGGGGCTGTGGGGGTGTTGGTTGAACCCTAGGCTCCAGCGGTGGCGCCACTATACCCGTTTCACCAGTCGAGGGTGGTGGGACGTGGGGGACGTTAACATCGAGGTTGATGCCCAACTTTTGGTCCGCCGTGGCTATGACTATTTCGTTGTTGTAGCCCACCACTTTCTTTATTCTCAGTTGCATATCACTCGGAGCCATGTACAACCCCACGTCAAACACGTAGTCGACTTTCGACCTGGCATATTCCAACACGTCTTGGTAGCGTTTGATGGCACTCGGTAGATCAACTGGAGCATTGATAGCATCCTCAACATTGACAACGAACTGTTTCTGAGTGTCGTAAGCAGTCCCCTTACCTAGGATATTGGAACGCGTTTGCGTCTGCGCACCCAACAGCGCCCACACGTACGTTCGAATCGAGTCTTTTAACCTGATTACCCCGGCACGAGTGAACCCTCTCGACGTGTCCAGCATGAACTTTTTCCAGTCATCCGCTGCCCCCTGCTCAAACCTCCAGACTTGGTAATCCTTACTGTTGTCGAAAGCAATGTAACGGCCATCCCACTCGTTGGTTGTTAGGTGATGATACGACTTGTATCCCCATTCTTTCAACTTCTCGCTGGCTTCCACGAGGGGCATGTTGTGAACGACGGGGATACCAAACCCGTGGTTCGGTCCCGGCAAACGCCAATCCGTCTTCGTGTTTAGTTCGAATTCGTTGCAAATACGTTCGTAGGCCCGTCTATCGTACTGGTTGTTTACTGCATCCATCGCCTTTTCCTGTAGGAGCGGGGCGCTGATCTCTTTGAGGATACGCCTGACCTGGTAGTACACGTGAAACGTGAACACAGACTGACTCAGCGGTCCACGTCGAGTGTCGGTCAATGTCACACCACACCCCGTTGTAGCGCACCACACGGCGAAGTTGAGTTGATTCTGCCAGAACTGCATCGGTTTGTTGAACCAAGCATGAACTACCTTGGCGTTAGTCACCGAAAATTTATACTTGTCGAACACATCTATGAACTGGGCGTCGAAATACAACCCATCAGCGACCACGATCTTCATGTGGGGGAAATCTATGTCCAGTTTAGGGTAAAACACACCAGGGGAGTACATTTTAAAACTATTATATAATGAGTTTATATACTCTAACAAGTACATAACACTTCCAGGAATAACGAGCGGCGAGGCCCTTCAGCTGACGCACGCGATCGTTAACACGTCGGGTCAACTCGAAGTAGCACTGTGCCATATCACCTACCTGCCGCGATGGACTAACATTAACGCCAACAACAATAAGCTGATCGTTGGTGGCGCTCGCAACCAGATAACTCACGGCTACTACAGCGTGTGCTCGCTAAGGGACGAGGTCTTCAAGCCCCTGGGAGCTGAACTCAAGATTAACGACTCAAACGGCACAGTTGTGTTAATCAACAACGGAAGAAACCCCTTGAGGCTCAGCCGACCATTGGCGAGGACACTCAGTATGCCGCCGGACGAGATAAAACCAACGACTACCGCCACAGGCACGAAGTTACCCGACCTAGTACCGTACCGAGAGCTGTGCATTCATCTCAACCAGGTGAGCACAACGGACAACATTCAAGGGGGTCACCCTTCCACTATACTGAGAGCCGTACCGGTGAAAACGGAGAAATACAACGACGGTAGAACCGAGTCGTTTTCACCGCGGCAGTATAAGAAGTTAACCCAGGGCAACATCCCTGAGCTGACAATATCGGTGTTAGATATAAATCATAATCCCGTGAATATAGGATACCTCAGCGTAACGCTGCACATAAAATGACCAGCGCACAAGGCCCCGGAATGAAGTTGAAAAAATGCATCAATTTGGGGATCTCCGACCTCGGGGACACACGCGGATTCGACGACCCCGGAGTAGATGGTAAATTGTACGCCTTACAACTGAAAAACAACATTTACAAACGCGTTGAAGTCCCCTCCATCGGTGGTACTAGCAATCTAAGTGATATAGTAGATACCTCAAGAGCGGTAGTCAACACTAAGTACACCCTTGTCAACACCGGTGATGATAACTGGATAATATACCCATCGTTCGGGGGCAAACTGTTCGACTTAACTGATGTTGAGAGCACTACCGTCGCCCGAAACAAACCATATACGCTATTCTTCACCGATGAAGACAAGTGGGTGTTATTACCCGATAAAGACGACTGGTTTCTCAATATTAGGCTCGGCTCCCCCTACGTGTTCACGGATAACAAAGACAACTACCTAAACAAAGTCGTGAACAACGGAACCCTGCTAGTGGCTTACGTCCCGACTCAGAGACGTAGCATAGTCATCAGCCCACTCGCCAGTATGGCAGCCCATATGCTATCGAGTAAAGCGGGCATGCAAAACGTGGTATTGCAGGTGGTGTCTGAATTCGAATGCATGGTCAAGATACTGGAGAGTCTACCGGCGAACTCAACACTGGTCATCCAAGTCTACCTAGGGGAACCATCGCGGAATGATGTCGAGATCGTGAAGGGTGTCAAACTCCGGTGGGGAAAACAACACCAGTATCACGTTTGCAACGTTTACGTGCGGGTGGGTGTCGACTCCAAAACCAGTCTGCAGGGCGTCACAGTGGTCGTGGAAGACACGATATCACTAACCAAGATATTCCTACCCGACAACATACACTTCATGGGGTGAAGTGCACCCCTGAACGATTATCGGAAAACCAGTTGGAAATTATCTCGTAATAGTATTATAGCAATGACTAGGCACCCCAACTAGCGCTACTCTTAACGACCTAGGGGACACGGAGGGATTCGATCAGCCTGGTGAGGAAGACACCTTATACATCCTGCACTTCAAAGACAACGTGTATAGGCGGATACCGTTATCAGATTTTAAAGAGTCTGAATGGTTAGCCAACTTAACCCTCACCTCACCTTATATCTACTTGAAAGAAAATACTATCGAGGTCTCCGAGATTAAGAACAACGGCATGATTCTAGGATTGTTTGTTCCGGACTCTCGTTTACTAATCGCACCAGTATCAGGAGACATCTCGGGTAACATGTTATTTTCCAGTGTGAAGGCAAAGACAGAGCTCAAATCTCTCAATCACCAAAAAAATATAAGTGTCGCGGACAACTTCACAATAATCATAGACGTCTATCTCGGAGATATAAGTTGGGGTAGTAATTATATTTACATTATAGATGATATGAAGATAGGTTGGGAAGCAAGGTGTAATAACCAACGTTGCCGTATTACTAAGGTATCGGGAAACAGACCTGTAGCAAGCCTTGATGGAGTTCGTCTCTTTAATGGCCTAAGATTAAAAAACCTAGCTTTTTTACATGCACCCTAATCTAAATATTATCAGCTTTATGTACATTAATCGAAGGTTAAATGAAACCCAATTAAAATATCTTTTGTAATATATATTATAGGATGGGGCTGTACCCAGTCGTAGAGGAAGTAGCGAAGACCCTGGAAACCGTAGACGGGTTCCGCTTGAGGCAGTTATGTGATGTAAAACGCCAACTAGAACAAGACCGCGACACGCGGACAGCACTATATAAGAAGTACCATAGAGCTTTCAATGCCGTGGACGGGACTGATACTGCCCTTATGGCGACCAGCATGGGACTAGGGGCGGCATGTGTTGGGTTGTTAGCTACCATCGTGGATGCACCCGTAGTGCTAGGTATTGAAATAACAGCTGGGGTGACAGGGGTGTTTCTACAATGTATATACACATCATGATACTGTGAAGGTTATCAGAGCGATCAATATCTTGTATGTCCACCTCGTGCATCAATACATGCGGCAACTCGACGTCGTACTGAGTAGACCAAACGCTGGATAACATGCACGGGTATCCTCCTCCACTCCTCTTGGAGAGCCTGAGCAAGCTGCTGTCTGTGTCCTGGAAGCACAGGTCTTGCACGCACATGTCGACCCAAATGGTCCTAGATATGCACAATGTGTGACATGTCAGGTGACCGAGCAGGCAAAGGCAACACGTTGACGTTATTTCTTTCGAGGAAATCTGTTGTAACACGAGCTGTATGTGGAGGGGCGTTGTCCTGTTGAAAGATGATGCGGTTTTGGTGTTGTTGCAAGAAAGGCAGGACAACTTGGCGCAGTATCTGGTTGATGTACCCTCGAGCGTTCAAATTACCATTCACCACAATGAGATCTGTCTTCACATCACCACAGTTCCCACCCCAAACTATGACACCGCCTCCGCCAAATGGAACCACCTCCTGGACACAAGTTACGTTGGTAACGTTCGCCTCGTCTTCGATAGACTCGAGCCCTGCCATCATTATGGAATATGAGGAACTTGCTCTCGTCAGAAAACATGACCCTTTGCCAATGCCTGTTATGCCATTGTCGAACGGTGCGTGCCCACTGCAGACGTCGACGTCGATGTTGATGTTGATGCGTTAAAAATACGCCTCGAAAGGGTCTGTGAGCACGAATAACCATGCCGTCGGAGTCGTCGTGCAACTGTCTGTCGACGATGTGCAAGACCATTTGCTGCTGATGACGTCACAGACAGGAAACGATTTCTGAGATGAAGCATCCGTAAATACCGGTCCTAATTCGGCGTTGTAACGGGAGGTCTCCCACTTCTGGGCCTGTCTGATGCCACACCTGTCTGCCTGTAACGTTGTAGGAGTCTCGTGATAGTAATACGAGCGCAGCCCAAGGTTGTAGCAACGTGCTGGTGGGTGGCTCCCATTTACATCATTCCAATGCCCCCCTCCCCTCTCTCTTTCTTCCTGTGTTAATCGCGGCATGGTCGTCAATATATTTTGGATGATGTCAGTGAACAGCTCTACACTCATTTTATATGAATACCATGCACGTGATTCACGCTGCACGCGGGAGCAATTTTCACGCTTTAAGACAGTTAGCACGAAAGCGTTGCGCAAAACACAACTATTTTCATGATTCTTGACTGTTGAATTGAGGCGATTGTTTCCATGTCATATCTAATCAAAAATATACATTTTTATTCAGAACATTTATATTTTTAATTTTGTATCGTTTCTTTTGGACGTTAGTGTATGGGAACATGTGAAACTTATGAACAGGAAATTATTGATTGAAAACGAAACAATTGTGAAAACGTTTCAGATTCATACAGGGAAACTTGACTGAATTATTAAACGTTTAGGCTCAGGACCTGACAGAGTTATTATTCGTCAGTGGATGCATGGGATATATCACTGTTAGAATTAATGTCTGGGTGTGGTTCTAACGAGCAAAGCAGGCCAATACGGGATGAATGGAACCTGATATCCTGAGATGACTAAAGGGACATTGGCTTACTGCAGCAAACCTTTGACAATTTGGTTACACAATGTCGGAGATAATTATACCAACGAGAACACACAGAGGTGGGGTGAGGTGAGGTGAGGTGAGGTGAGGTGAGGTGAGGTGAAATTGGGTTTAACGTCGTGCTTGAGAATATTTCGCTCATATGACGACGTGCATGCGTGTGCATGTGTATGTGCGGCTGCTTGTACTAGCCCAGACTGAAGCTGGTTTTATAGTGCTAGCCCACTGAGATACCATGCCGCAGTGAAGCATGAATACCCCACTCAGACACATTATACTGACTCCGAGCCGACCAGTCCTTGTTGTACCCATTAATGCCGAGTGCCAGGCAGGGACCAACAAGTACCATATTTTAACGCCTTTTGATATGACGCTGTCGGGGATCGACCCCGCGACCTCCAGCTCTCCGGGCGGACGCTCTAACCACTACACCACGGAGGCGGTCCAGAACACACAGAGACACACAGACACTCGCATATCTATATGCACCTATAATACACACAGACACAGGAAGACACACATATAACTATCTTCAGTGATCTTGAGTGAGTCAGTGAGTGAGTTTAGTTTTAGGCCGCTTTTAGCAAAACTCCAGAAATATAACACCGTGTTGTATGTGTCGTGAGCCTGATATGAAACAGGCTCTTTGAATACCTACACTGATTGCCTGTTGACAGATTTCACATCCATACCTCGTGTTTGTCATTTGACGACACTTTCAGTTGCATATTCCTACTCACTCACTAAAAATATTAACATACGACTGACAGAAGCTAAAGGCTACAACGCCATCGTACGACTGCAAGTGTTTTCCTGTACTGTCACGCACCATTACAAACTAGCATGCTTTCACAACGATTGTGACCCCTGAAAACAGGGTTACAAATATTGCATCATCAGCACATATTCGGCGTTGTCGCGTATGTAGACGTCACGAGGTATATCACCAGGAGATGATCCATGTAACTGAACCATTTGGATCAGATAAACTGTTACCGAATTCCGTTTCAATTAAGCTTTTATTTTTACCATAGACCAGAGTAAACTACTAGTAAATAATATCTTTAGGTATTGGGAATTTCCTGCAACGTAAAGGAATTACGTCTAATATGTTATACTTTTTCAGCATACACAACAACATGTAGCGTTTCCGTATTTCTGTTAAAGGTTGGTGGTGCTTGATGAACTTGCACTCTCTTGGGCTGACTGTAAACGACGCGTGAGAGAACCAGGAAACAAGTACTTACTATCATAGACACTGTATGAGTCACGAAGTCAAGTGTACGGCTCACGACACATACAACACAGTCGTGGACAACATCCTGTATACTGGTATTCTGTACTTACTGAGTGAGTGAGTGGGTGAGTGCGGGGAATGAAACACGGGTCTTCGGTATGACGAGCTAACGCTTTAACCACTAGGCTACCCCACCGCCCCAAGTGAGTGAGTGGTGAGTGAGTGAGTAGACTGTTGATTTCTTAAGCCCACTTAAGCATATTTCAGTTGCATCACGGCGCGACATCATGGTGAGGGAAGAAAATCAGAAAGGATGCGTTTAACACTTTGTAAAAATCCACAAGAACGGGCATGGTGCAGACAAACCTAGAGGCATGAAAAGGGCCAGCTGAGTCCAACGCTCGCAACTCTTGATCTCGAAAAAGCGGCACCCTTCACTGGCGGGTGCTCGTTTCCTGCCGTGCATCAGATAACTGAATTTGATAAAACAAACATTAATGTAGACCTGTACATCTAATGGATACAAAGGCGGTGGGGTAGTCTAGTGGTTAAAGGGGAATATTGCTGGAATATTGTTAAAAGCGGCGTAAAACTAAACTCACTCACTCACTCTAATGGATACAGATCGCAGTTGTTGATATCGAAATGCGGGACCCTTCACTGGCGGATGATCGTCCCTGTCATGTATCAAATAAACTGCAGTTGATAAAGCAATCATCAATGTTGAACTGCAGATCTAATGGGTACGGTACCCATGAAGGTCCGGGTTAGAATTGATCTTCAGTAACCCATGTTTGTCGGAAGAGGCGACTAACGGGATCGGGTGGTCAGACTCGCTGACTTGGTTGACACATGGCATCGGTTCCCAAATGCGCAGATCGATGCTCATGCTGTTGATCACTGCATTGTCTGGTCCAGACTCGATTATTTACAGACCTCCGCCATATAGCTGGAATATTGCTGAGTGCGGCGTAAAACTAAACTCACTCACATGTACTCAATGTGAAACAAACAAATTTAAGTTTTGAAAATGGGTTGAGTGACTAGTGTATCATTGGCCATCATGTCATGTGCGGCGTAAAACTAAACTCACTCACTCACTAATGATTTCGGATGATTGTAAATAACATGGCTTTTATATTTCCACTAAAGATAAAGCGATAAAGACGCATGTCCGATTATTCTGTTGAATTTAAATATAACCGTTGATGGGTGTATCAAAATTCATAATGACACAGAACACGGTTACAATCACTGTTACATCCACATTTCCATTTCAATTATTCTAGTAAATCTTACTCAGCCGGATCTGTTTATCGGAAACGCTCGTCACGGGATGTCACAGGCCCCCGTCGCAGTGTGTCTCAAGTTAGCATTGATACTGGGACAATGGACGCTACCACAATCACAACGTTTTGCTGGATGTTAAGTCTAGTTCGACCACAGCCGGGTCCAAACATTCAAGGTAGGTGATTACCATGTAATTATCATAATCGTATACTGTGATGAGACCATACATGGGTAAACTGTATTAGCTCAGGTGATGTATTGTTATACATAATCTACAAATGTATAACAACACTAGTGTACGAGGTGTACATGTAAGCTTAGTTTATTGTTTTGGACTGACTGACTGACTGACTGAGTTTGGTTTTACGCCGCTTTTAGCAATATTCTAGCAACATCACGGCGGGGGACACCAGAGATGGGCTTCACACATTGTACCCATGTTTGGATTCGAACCCGGGTCTTCGGCGTGACGAGCCAACGCTTTAACCACTAGGCTACCCCACCGCCCCTATTGTTTTGGAGAAGCAAGTACAATGTGAATGACCACACACGCGCGCGCACACACACACACACACACACACACACACACACACACACACACACAGAGAGAGAGTACAAAGCATGTACAAAGTAAGTGCCCCCCTCTGCATGTCATATACAAAATCACCCCCACCCCCTTCCCATAAGTCACAATCTAATACATCTCTAAGTTAGTCTTTCCAAGTGAACACACACATTGACGAGTAGATTTGAAGTGTGAACTGCCAGACTGCACGCTGAAAAAAAAGGAGACAACAAAATGCGAGAGAGAAACATGTTAGAATTGTTGTTCATCAACTAATGCCCGTTGAAAGAGGCACCTAACAGGATTATTTGATCAGACCATCGTCCATGTCCCTGCTGTATTTCTGTAGAATGGTAGTTGACCATTTTACCTACTGGCATTGAGCAAGGACTTTTGGTGTTGATGAACACTTGAGCCACTGGACTACTGAACTGCCGTACACATCGTCATATACACAGCATATGCACATCATATACACGTCATATAAACATCATATACACGTCATGTACACATCATATACATATCATATACACGTCATATACACATCATATACACGTCATATACACGTCATATACACATCATATACACATCATATACACGTCATATACACGTCATATGAACATCATATACACGTCATGTACACATCATATACATATCATATACACGTCATATACACATCATATACACGTCATATACACGTCATATACACATCATATACACATCATATACACGTCATATACACGTCATATGAACATCATATACACGTCATATAAAGATCATATACACGTCATATAAACATCATATACACGTCATATACACGTCATATGAACATCATATACACGTCATATAAAGATCATATACACGTCATATACACATCATATACACGTCATATACACGTCATATACACGTCATATACACGTCATATACACATCATATACACGTCATATACACGTCATATGAACATCATATACACGTCATGTACACATCATATACATATCATATACACGTCATATACACATCATATACACGTCATATACACGTCATATACACATCATATACACATCATATACACGTCATATACACGTCATATGAACATCATATACACGTCATATAAAGATCATATACACGTCATATAAACATCATATACACGTCATATACACGTCATATGAACATCATATACACGTCATATAAAGATCATATACACGTCATATACACATCATATACACGTCATATACACGTCATATACACATCATATACACATCATATACACGTCATTTACACATCATATACACATCATATACACGTCATATACACAGCATATACACATCATATGCACATCATATACACGTCATATACACATCATATACACGTCATATACACGTCATATACACATCATATACACATCATATACACGTCATATACACGTCATATGAACATCATATACACGTCATGTACACATCATATACATATCATATACACGTCATATACACATCATATACACGTCATATACACGTCATATACACATCATATGCACATCATATACACGTCATATACACGTCATATGAACATCATATACACGTCATATAAAGATCATATACACGTCATATAAACATCATATACACGTCATATACACGTCATATGAACATCATATACACGTCATATAAAGATCATATACACGTCATATACACATCATATACACGTCATATACACGTCATATACACATCATATACACATCATATACACGTCATTTACACATCATATACACATCATATACACGTCATATACACAGCATATACACATCATATGCACATCATATACACGTCATATACACATCTTACACACGTCATATACACGTCATATAAACATCATATACACAGCATATACACAGCATATACACATCATATACACATCATATACACGACATATACACATCATATACACATCATATACACGTCATATACACATCATATACACGTCATATACACATCATACACATGTCATATACACGCCATATAAACATCATATACACGTCATTTACACATCATATACACGTCATATACACAGCATATACACATCATATGCACATCATATACACGTCATATACACATCATATACACATCATATACACGTCATATACACAGCATGTAAAGATCATATACACGTCATATAAACATCATATACACGTCATATACACAGCATATACACATCATATACACGTCATATAAACATCATATACACATCATATACACGTCATATACAGGTCATATACACGTCATATACAGGTCATATACACGTCATATACACAGCATATAAAGATCATATACACGTCATACAAACATCATATACACGTCATATACACATCATATACACAGCATATGCACGTCATATACACGTCATATACACATCATATACACATCATATAAACGTCATATGCACGTCATATACACAGCATATACACAGCATATACACAGCATATACACGTCATATACACGTCATATACACGTCATATATGCGTCTGAATAGACAAACCTTTTGGTTAACAATTTCTTTATTACGAGATTGCGACGTTTCGATACAGGCTCGTGTACCGTTGTGAAGCAGTACAACGGAACAAGAATCTGTACAACGGTACAAGAACCTTATGGATAACAACGGGTTCTTGTTCCGTTGTCAAGCAGTACAATGGTACAAGAATCTGTATCGAAACGTCGCACTCTCGTAATAAAGAAGGTGGTATTCATAAGGTTCTTGTACCGTTGTCAAGCAGTACAATGGTACAAGAATCTGTGTCGAAACGTCGCACTCTCGCAATAAAGAAGGTGGTATTCATAAGGTTCTTGTACCGTTGTCAAGCAGTACAATGGTACAAGAATCTGTATCGAAACGTCGCACTCTCGTAATAAAGAAGGTGGTATTCATAAGGTTCTTGTACCGTTGTCAAGCAGTACAATGGTACAAGAATCTGTATCGAAAAGTCGCACTCTCGCAATAAAGAAGGTGGTATTCATAAGGTTCTTGTACCGTTGTCAAGCAGTACAATGGTACAAGAATCTGTATCGAAACGTCGCACTCTCGCAATAAAGAAGGTGGAGTTCATAAGGTTCTTGTTCCGTTGTCAAGCAGTACAGTGGTACAAGAATCTGTATCGTAACGTCGCACTCTCGCAATAAAGAAGGTGGTGTTCATAAGGTTCTTGTACCGTTGTCAAGCAATACAACGGTACAAGAATCTGTATCGAAACGTCGCACTCTCGCAATAAAGAAGGTGGTATTCATAAGGTTGTCTATATTGTTCTTCCCAGCTTCCAAAATGCCACTCAAAGAAGATATACACGTCTGGCCATAGTTTAAAACTGTATTTCTTTCAGATACAAAATACGCACAGGATGGAGGGACTGTGACGTTTTCATGGAACCTACACACACCAGCACTGGAGTTTACAGTGAGGGGACCTTCAACGTCAAGCAGTATATTTCACGTAAATGACGGTTCTCAGCCAACACTTGTCAATGAGACATATAAGAGTAGAATACATACTGTGTCGTATTTGAGAGGACCAGAAAGAGTGTTGTCCTTCCAGTTAACTGATGTTGGTATGTCTGATGGGGGTACCTACAGCGTTCACGCAGGATCACCAAACACCCTAGGTTCTGAGGTTGATAGAAGTCACCTTATCGTCACCCGTGAGTGGTTATTCATATATTTCATACACCTTCACCTAGTAACAGTGAATGCTTTAAAATATGGTTAATAACATTTGGTTTGGTTTGGTTTGTTATTTTACGCCGCACTCAGCCATATTCCAGCTATATGCCAGCGGTGTGTAAATAATCGAGTCTGGACCAGACAATCCAGTGATCAACAGCATGATCATGGATCTACGCAAGTAGGATACGATGACATGTGTCAACCAAGTCAGCAAGCCTGACCACCCGAACCTGTTAGTCGCCTCTTACGACAAGCACCTTCAACGAGGGAACAAATTATTTTGGTTTATTTCGCGTACTTTCTGTGCGACTGTTCTGTGACATATATATATATATGTTTGGGCACCCGTGAAGGTCCGGGTTAGAATATTGATCTTCAGTAACCCATGCCTGTCGTAAAAGGCGACTAACGGGATCGGGTGGTCAGGCTTGCTGACTTGGTTGACACAGGTCATCGGTTCCCAATTGCGCAGATCGATGCTCATGCTGTTGATCACTGGATTGTCTGGTCCAGACTCGATTATTTACAGACTTCCGCCATTACTGGAATATTGCTGAGTGCGGCGTAACACTAAACTCACTCACTATGCGTGGGCGATATTTGTTTTTTACAGATAGTTTAGAAACAACAATATCCCAACCATTAGCCTGATAGACTTGGCGACCAGACAAACCGGTGATTGGTAGTATGAGGTATGAGTATATGAAAACAACCGATCGTCACTGAGTCGCACCACTTATTCAATTTAGTCCCATCTAAGAGCAAAGAATGAAATGAAAGGTAACTGTTTTAGGGACATATCTTGTAGTCATGAAACAATTGTAGCTCTCACAGTTGTAGGCGAACGCAAAGCGAATTTCCAGAATTTCTCCAAAAATATGTTCCTTACAAGAGTGTTAAAAATGTGAATCTAGACAAAAACGACCTAGTATCTGACGAGTCTTCTCAGTTTTGGTCCGAATTCCCGGAAACATCTGGCGAAAAATCTGGTTCTCCAGCTTCATCACAAGAAGGCTGGTATACATATCACTGCTTGTCATTAACTGCAGGGTGATCCATATGAATATTTCTAATGTATTCTCAGGTGTCCTGCACACCTAGATATGAATGCAGGGTGACCCATATGAATATTTCTAATGTGTTCTCAGGTGTCCTGCACACCTACATATGAATGCAGGGTGACTCATATGAATATTTCTAATGTGTTCTCATGTGTAGTGCACCCCTACATATGAATGCAGGGTGACTCATATGAATATTTTTAATGTGTTCTCAGCTGTCCTCCACCCCTAGATATGAATGCAGGGTGACCCATATGAATATTTCTAATGTGTTCTCAGGTGTCCTGCACCCTTACATATGAATGCAGGGTGACTCATATGAATATTTCTAATGTGTTCTCAGCTTATCTGCACCCCAAGATATGAATGCAGGGTGACCCATATGCATATTTCTAATGTGTTCTCGGGTGTCCTCCACCCCTAGATATGAATGCAGGGTGACCCATATGAATATTTCTAATGTATGCTCAGCTGTCCTGCACCCCTACATATGAATGCAGGGTGACCCATATGAATATTTCTAATGTGTTCTCAGGTGTATTGCGCCCCTACATATGAATGCAGGTGACCCATATTAATAGTTCTAATGTGTTCTCATGTGTAGTGCACCCCTACATATGAATGCAGGGTGACCCATATGAACATTTCTAATGTGTTCTCGGGTGTCCTGCACCCCTACATATGAATGCAGGGTGACCCATATGAATATTTCTAATGTGTTCTCAGGTGTCCTGCACCCCTTCATATGAATGCAGGGTGACCCATATGAATATTTCTAATGTGTTCTCAGGTTGCCTGC